>NC_092043.1:20491038-20574077 GCF_003086295.3 Arachis hypogaea | reverse complement strand
AAAGTAGTCTTTTCCTGATCTTCAGGAGCTATATGGATTTGAAAATAACCTGTATAACCATCTAGAAAGCAGTAGTGAGATTTACCTAACAGGCGATCAAGCATCTGATCAATGAATGGCAAGGGATAATGATCCTTGTGAGTGGCTTGGTTGAAACGCCTGTAGTCAATGCAAACTCTCCATGCATTCTACACTCTAGTTGTCAGAAGTTCTCCTTGCTCATTCCTTATTGTTGTGACTCCAGACTTCTTGGGCACCACTTGTACTGGGCTGACCCATTTGCTATCTGAAATGGGGTAAATGATATATGTTTCAAGTAGTCTGGTTACTTCCTTCTTGACAACTTCTAAGATGGTGGGATTCAATCTTCTCTGAGGTTGATGGACAGGCTTTGCTCTTTCTTCTAAGAATATTCTATGTTCGCAAAATTGAGGGCTGATGCCTACTATATCTGCCAAGCTCCATCCAATTGCTTTCTTATGCGTCCTCAATACACTAAGTAGTTGTTCTTCTTGTTGGGAAGTGAGCTCACTTGCAATGATAACTGGAAACTTCTGCTTGTCCTCAAGGTATGCATACTTGAGGTGTGGAGGAAGAGGCTTTAATTCCATTCTTCAGTGTGTTCGGAGGGTGTCCCCACACTTGGGTTTTGCTCCATATGATCCTCTTCCATGTTTTCCTGGTGAGTTGCTGCTATGATTTCGTCAATGATGTCACATTGGAATATGGAGTGATCTTCTGGGGGGTGCTTCATACCTTCATCCAGATTGAAGCTCACTGTTCTGCCATCTACCTCAAAGGAATAGGTTCCCGAAAAGGCATCCAGCTTGAATTTTGAAGTCTTGAAAAACGGTCTACCAAGCAGGATTGACGAAGGTCTTCCTGAGTCATTTTGGGGCATCTCCAGGATATAAAAGTCAATGGGAAACGTGAGCCCCTTAATGCTCACTAACACATCTTCAGCAATTCCAACCACTGTGATAATGCTTTTATCTGCTAATACAAAATGAGCTGCCGACCTTTTTAAGGGAGGGAGCCTTAAAGCATTACATATAGGCAAGGGCATAATACTTACGCATGCTCCTAAATCACACATACAGTCAGAAAATATCACACCTCCAATGGTACAGTTAACCATGTATGGGCCTGGGTCACTACATTTTTCAGGTATATTTCCCATTAAAGTAGATATAGAACTACCTAAAGGATAGTTTCTAATTCATTGATTTTATCTTTATGTATGCATAACTCTTTAGAAACTTTGCATATTTAGGCACTTGCTGAATAACATCAAAAACGGGAACATTTACCTCAACCTTTTTGAAGATCTCTACCATTTTGAGATCAAGTTCCATCTGCTTTCTGGGCTTCTTAGCAAGGTGTGAAAATGGAATAGGAGTGGCATCTTTTATAGCTTCAGCTTACTGGGGTTCTGCCTTCCTTGGTTGGGCTGCTTCTGCTTCAGCCATGCCTTGTGCTTCATCTTCTTCTTCAACATCCTCTACCTCAACTGTGTCTGCAGCTGGGGCGTGTCCTAGTGGGCTTGATTCCTCTGGATTCCTCTCTTACAGTGTAGTTCCATATCTCAGGGTAATGGCATTGATGCCACCCTTTGGGTTGGGTAATGGTTGAGAGGGGAGTCCACCAGAGCTTGAAGACTGGTTGTTAGAGTTATTCAGTGATCCAATTTGTGAGACAAGGGCTTGCAAGGTAGAGTTCAGACCATTTAGAGTAGAAGTAAGGTTATTTTCCACGGCCTGTTATCTCCGATCAATAGATTGTAGTAACTCATCATTAGGAGATAAAGAGGGATAAGTGATCTGAGGGTTCTGCTGAGATGCTTGAGGCTGCCTTAGATGAGGTGCTCTGTAGGCCTGATTCTGATTCTGCTGCCTGAAGTTGTTATTGTTATTCCACTTCTGATTTTCATTGTTATCTCTGCCTCCTTTATTATGATTATCCCTCTATATTCGGTTAGAATTGTATCTCTAACCTTGGTTGGGGTTATCCTGCCATCCATGGTTGTAGCTACCACCTTGATTGTACCCTTGATTGGGGCGGTCATAGAAGTTATGAGTGGCTGCCACAGTGTGGTCCTCCTGTTGGAGTTGCGGACACTCATCAGTATAATGACTGTAATCGGCACAGATCCCGCATACTTTTTGTGGAACCAACTGTTGGCTTTGCTGTGGTGGAGAAGGCTGAGCTTGCTGAGCTTGTTGTTGACTCAGTTACATCTGCTTCAGTAAATTGGTCATTTCACATAAGCTCTGAGTTAGAGCAGCAGTTTCTTTGCTAGAGGATACCTCTGCAATAGCTATTGACCGTCTTTGTTTCTGCCTGTGATTCCTAGTAGTTCAGCTAAGTCACTGATCAATTGCCATGCCTCATCTATAGTCTTGTACTTTTTCATAGACCCATTGCTAGCACCTTCCAATGTGGTCTTATCTTGAGATTTCATGCCCTGTGTAAAGTAGTCAAGCAACACTATCTTGTCAATCATATGGTGAGGACATGCTTCCAGAAGATTATTGAAGCGCTCCCAATATTCGTAGAGAGTCTCAGATTCGTCCTGAACGATCATGGAAATGTCTTTCCTCAGTTTATCGATAACCTCAACTGGAAAGAATTTCTCCAAAAATTCTCTTCTAAGCGTATTCCATTTAGAAACAGTTGCTCCAGGTTGAGTGTAGTACCACTCTCTTGCCTTTCCCTCAAGAGAGAATGTGAAGGCTTTTAACAGAATAGAAGTTTCGTCAGCACCATCACGCTTAAGAGTAGAACAAGTTGTCTGAAAATCCCTAAGGTGCTTGATAGGCTCTTGAGCAGGTAAGCCCTGAAACTTGGACATCAAGTTGAGTAGTGCAGTCTTTATTTCAAAGTCCAGAGCCACCGCTAGGTGGTGTGCCTGGTATGGCTGTAGTGTAAAATCAGGGGCTCCAGCCTCCTGGATAGTGACTCTCCTAGGTGTTGCCATGTCACCTGCACGTAAATCAACTGAGTCAATAGAAAGGGAGCTTGTTTCTTCCTTAAATGAATTTCAGATTCGTCCTTGGAGAGGACTAGCCGACGCCGAGCTTGCCTTATACGTGAAATAGTTCTTTCAATCTCAGGGTCAAATACTGGCAATCTTGGATCAGGAAGTGAACGCGTCATTCAATGAAAGAGACGTGCAGATCATAGTAACAAAAAAAAAAAGAAAATGCAAATAAATAAATTCCAATCAATAAATTGACTTGGGCGGAAATTGGCAGATTAAGAATTAATTAGAAAAATGACCTTGCGAGTACAGTTCTTAACCGGCGAAAATCTACTTATCAATTTAAAAAAGAGTTGTCACAATTTTTAGAAATAAAATACTGGGATTATGAGTCCCAGGTCGTCTCCCAACGAGTTGCAGGAAGATGTGCTATTTTATCAATCAAAGATTTTCCAAATGGGTTTTGAGTTTGATGAACAGAAAATTAAATTAGAGAATTTATATAATTTAAATGAAATCTTGATCGGGAGAAGATTCATTGGAAGTTCTATCCTTGTTGGAATTTTGTCAAGATCAATTAATAATCAGTCATTGTTTTCATTTAGTTAACCCTTAACGAATGAAGGAAAGTCAAATTAAAGGTCAACTTCTATTCACAAGTCCTAATCCTCTCCCTTGGGAAGGATTAGAGTTAGTGACTAACAAGCCAACCAAAAATGAACCAATTACAATTGAACTCTTGAGTATTCCAACTCAAGTTTCTCCTTTTAATCAACTCCCAATGAAGTTGGAGAACTACTCCATCATAATAAATGTAGACTTCACAAAATCAATGGGGGAAATAAGAAGAGACATAATAAACAATGATGAAAGAGATTAATAAAAAGTAAAAATAGCTTTGTATTAATAAACATTGAAAATAATCCAATATCAACTCTGGACAAATTAAGAATATGGAAGAGTAAATGAAAAGTAAATAACAAACTATAATAACCAGTTTCAGAGGTGGACTCTTCTCAAAAGCCAAAGCAAAAAATCTTCAAATCCTAAATTATGAATGTAGAAAGATAAACCTAGGGGAGGAGTAAAATCAGATCTAAAAAACTTGAAATTATGCGGAATGAATAGTTGTTTTTGTCTCTGCATGTTCCCTGGCTCTAATCTGTGTTTATGGGCCAAAACCTGGGTTAAAATATGACCCAGAATCTATGCCAGCGACTTTTGTAATTCTGCAGATCACGCACGTCACGTGGCTGCGTCGTCCACGCGTTCGCGTCACTCAACATTTTTCGTACCACGCGCGTGCGTTGTCCACGCACTCGCGTCATTCGTGCAGCTTCCAATCTACGCGGTCGCGTCAGGCACGCGAGCGCGTCACTATGATTTCTTCCATTTCACGCGATCGCGTGAGCCATGCGCCCGCGTGACTTCTCACTGGTCATCTCCTCAATTCCTTGTGTTCCTTCCACTTTTGCATGCTTCCTCTTCATTCCTTCCGCCATTCCTTCCCTATGAATCCTGAAACACTTAACACACAGATCACGACATCGAATGGTACGAAGGAAAATAAGAATATGCAACTAAAAGGTCTTTTGGAAGCAAGTTTTCAATCATAGAATATTTTTAGGAAGGAATTGTAAGTACATGCAAATCGTATGAATAAGGGGCCAAGACTTGATAAAACCACACAATTAAACACAATACGAATCATAAAATAGCGGTTTATCAACCTCCCCACACTTAAACATTGGCATGTCCTCATGCTAAGTTGAAGGAGATAAATATGAATGAATAGGGACATGCAAGACTCATGCAATGCAATGCAACCTATATACATACGAATACAACTATATGATTTTGTCTATATGATTAAAAATAGATAAGTTCTCTAAGACAAAACATGGGGCAAATTTCACTAATTCAAATCATATAGTAAAAGCAGGTAAATTTGTAAGAAGATAGCTCGTGAAAGCAGGGAACACAGGACCGAGCATTGAACCCTTACTGTTGGTGCATGTGCACTCTAATCATCTCTAGTATATGGGGTAATCACTCTATCCTTCTCTAATCATGCTTTCAAAAATTTTGTTTTTCACCTAATCAGTCAACAATTTTAAAGTGCCAATGCAAACATCATGAGGTCTTTTCACGGTTGTAATGGGGCTAAGGTAAGGTGAGGGTACACATATAGCTAAGTGAGCTTATACATTGAATCTTTAATTAACCTAAGCTCCCACCTAACATACATATACTCTATATAATTTCAACATTCATCTTAGCTACCCAAAATTTTCTTTTCACATTCCATACTCATGCATCAACCTTTATTTTAATTTTATCACATGTGCATTGATTATTAAACTCTGACTTATCATTGGGGTGATTTTGTCCCCTTATTCACTAAAATAAAGATTTTTTTTATGTAGCTTATCAATGCACATAGATTTGTAATCTTTCTTTTATGGTTTCACATGAATAGGTACCCAAATTCTCTTTTATTTTATCATGATATATTCTCCTATTACCCTTTATTCCCACAATTTTCCCATACTCAGTTAACACACAAGTTCTATCTTAAGCTAACCAAAGATTCAATTGGGATTTTCAATTATTTTTCTGCTTAAGGCTAGTAATGTGGTAAAATATAGAACAAATGGGATTAAAAATGGCTCAAAGTGGTTAACAAAGGTAATTAAAAGGATCGGCTTATTTGGGATACGTGAGCTAAACAAACAATGGCCTCAATCATATGCATGCATATAACACATTAACATTGGACATATAGGATAAAACAAAATTCAGATTACAATCATAGAGAAGTAAACACACAAGAAATAAAAATGTTTATGGTTAAATAGTGTAACCATGTATTTAGGCTCAAAGTCTCACGAGTTGTGTGATCTTTTAGCTCAAAAATCATGTTCCAATTTTAACTTCAAACAAATTTAACATAAATGTTTTGATTTAAATTAGTGAAATTTTCAAAAAATATATGGTCTTAAAAGAAACTTATTATCTTTTCAATCAGGTAGAACATGCATGCAATTAACCTACTACTATGCAATCTATCCTATTCTAAAGAAAAAGATATTGGTGTTAGGGTGGAAGAATTACCTCCGAAAGTTAGGTACTGACCGACCTCCCCACACTTAAGGCTTTGCACCATCCTCGGTGCCATCTGTCAGGAACAAAAGTGGGCTGGTGGCAGTATCTCCATAGTCGGGACCGTCATGGCTCCCTGTGCTGGTAAAGGAAGTGGAGTCCGGAGTGTCTGGGTCCTCGTCAGGTCTGTGGTTGCCTGTGAGTAGCTCCTTGAGGTATTTGAATTGACGGTGGTTGCGGCGCTCTCGTAGCTTCACTTTCTGGTCTTGCTGGTCCAACCTCTCCAATATTTGATGCAGCAGCTAACTAGTAAAAGTTGGAATGTTTGCAGCATGTTCTGCGAACTGGCTAGTAATGGATAGTGGTGGCCTGAGATATCTCCCGTTAGGAACGTATTGATCATCCCGTGGAAGTATGTCTTTGGTGTCCCCAGCTCTGTAGGAGACTCCGGTTGCTGAGACAAGATCTGAGACTAAGGCGGGGAAAGGTATGTTGCCCGCGATTTGCACGTGTCTCATAGCATTCCGGATGTGTCTTGGTAGATTTAAAGGCTGGTCTGTGAGGATGCACCTAGTAGAACGGCCATGTCTGTAGCAAAGGAGGACTCATGAGTGCTCGGAAAGACGTAATGGAACATAATCTGTGCCCATACGTGAGCTTCCAAGGTGAGTGCGGAAGCCGATATTCCCTTAGGACGGGAACGATATTCGTTGTTGTAATTCCGAGCTAGCAGAATGGGGAACATCTGCTCACAGTAGCGATTGGAAAATCGTGCAGTGTCCTTTGCTGGGAATGCTTTCTCCTTTTCATTGACCTTTATAATCCTTTTAATTCTTTTTGTTGAGGGCTTAACTACAGTTGAAGATGGCTCTGCCACTAATGCTCTCTTTGTTCTTCTCCTTGCTGTGGATTTGGGGGTAGCTTTCTCCTTGCCTTTCTTGGTGGCCATCCTGAAAGGAAACGAGTAAAGACATGAATATTTCAAGGGTTATAGCAAGGAAAAGAATGGGAAAGGTGGTAAATAATGCACAGGATGGGATAATGATGTAAACACATGGTCATGACTACATGTGACAAATCAACAATGGAAATATAGCAAGTGCATGTGATGACAATTAAATGCCAGGTGTTTATTAGCATGCTAGCAAGGGCATGAGTAGCATAGATCAAGCATTCAATGTCCAAGTTAGATTACCAAATCTTCCAAACTAACAATATTCTTGTAATAACAATTATATAAAAATTAATAAAATAGAAAAAAGTTTTGTGAAAAGCAGGAATTTAGAGTAGTAGATTGAAAGAAATCTAAAAATAGTGCTGGTGCACGAAATTGTGATCAATACTTTTCACAACTCAATTAATCCCCGGTGATGAACCCAAGAACTTGGTGTTCAATACCATGGCATAAACACAACTTCGCACAACTAACCAGCAAGTGTACTGGGTCGTCCAAGTAATAAACCTTACGCGAGTAAGGGTCGATCCCACAGAGATTGTTGGTATGAAGCAAGCTATAGTCACCTTGTACATCTTAGTCAGGCAAACTCAAATGGTTATGAATGATGAATAAAACATAAAGATAAAGATAGAGATACTTATGCAATTCATTGGTGGGAATTTCAGATAAGCATATGGAGATGCTGTGTTCCTTCCGTCTCTCTGCTTTCCTACTGTCTTCATCCAATCCTTCTTACTCCTTTCCACGGCAAGCTGTATGCAAGGGTTTCACCGTTGTCAGTGGCTACCTCCCATCCTCTCAGTGAAAATGTTCAACGCACCCTGTCACGGCACGGCTATTCATCTGTCGGTTCTCAATCAGGTTGGAATAGAATCCAGTGATTCTTTTGCGTCTGTCACTAACGCCCAGCCTTCAGGAGTTTGAAGCTCGTCACAGTCATTCAATCATTGAATCCTACTCAGAATACCACAGACAAGGTTTAGACCTTCCGGATTCTCTTGAATGCCGCCATCAATTCTACCTTATACCACGAAGATTCCGGTTAAAGAATCCAAGAGATATCCACCCAATCTAAGGTAGAACGGAGGTGGTTGTCAGGCACACGTTCATAGGTGAGAATGATGATGAGTGTCACGGATCATCACATTCATCAAGTTGAAGAACAAGTGATATCTTAGAACAAGAACAAGCGGAATTGAATAGAAGAACAATAGTAATTGCATTAATACTTGAGGTACAGCAGAGCTCCACACCTTAATCTATGGTGTGTAGAAACTCCACCGTTGAAAATACATAAGAACAAGGCCTAGGCATGGCCGTGAGGCCAGCCCCCAAAACGTGATCAAAGATCCAAAGATCAAAAGATTCCAAAGATCAAAGATGAAAATACAATAGTAAAAGGTCCTACTTATAGAGAACTAGTAGCTTAGGGTTTACAGAGATGAGTAAATGACATAAAAATCCACTTCCGGGCCCACTTGGTGTGTGCTTGGGCTGAGCATTGAAGCATTTTCGTGTAGAGACTCTTCTTGGAGTTAAACGCCAGCTTTTGTGCCAGTTTGGGCGTTTAACTCCCATCCTTGTGCCAGTTCCGGCGTTTAACGTTGGGAATTCTGATGGTGACTTTGAACGCCAGTTTGGGCCATCAAATCTTGGGCAAAGTATGAACTATCATATATTGCTGGAAAGCCCAGGATGTCTACTTTCCAACACCGTTGAGAGCGCGCCAATAAGGCTTCTGTAGCTCCAGAAAATCCCCTTCGAGTGCAGGGAGGTCAGAATCCAACAGCATCTGCAGTCCTTTTTAGTCTCTGAATCAGATTTTTGCTCAGGTCCCTCAATTTCAGCCAGAAAATACCTGAAATCATAGAAAAACACACAAACTCATAGTAAAGTCCAGAAAAGTGAATTTTAACTAAAAACTAATAAAAATATGCTAAAAACTAACTAGATCATACTAAAAACACACTAAAAACAATGCCAAAAAGCGTACAAATTATCCGCTCATCACAACACCAAACTTAAATTGTTGCTTGTGCCCATGCAACTAAAAATCAAATAAGATAAAAATAAGAGAATATACAATGAATTCCAAAAACATCTATGAAGATCAGTATTAATTAGATGAGCGGGGCTTTTAGCTTTTTGCCTCTGAATAGTTTTGGCATCTCACTCTATCCTTTGAAATTCAGAATGATTGGCTTCTTTAGGAACTCAGAATCCAGATAGTGTCATTGATTCTCCTAGTTAAGTATGATGATTCTTGAACACAGCTACTTATTGAGTCTCGGCCGTGGCCCAAAGCACTCTGTCTTCCAGTATTACCACCGGATACATACATGCCACAGACACATAATTGGGTGAACCTTTTCAGATTGTGACTCAGCTTTGCTAGAGTCCCCAATTAGAGGTGTCCAGGGTTCTTAAGCACACTCTTTTTGCCTTGGATCACAACTTTATTTCTTTCTTTTTCTTTTTCTCCCTTTTCTTTTTTTTTTGAATTTTTTTTTTGTATTCACTGCTTTTTCTTGCTTCAAGAATCATTTTTATGATTTTTCAGATCCTCAGTAACATGTCTCCTTTTTCATCATTCTTTCAAGAGCCAACATTCATGAACCACAAATTCAAAAGACATATGCACTGTTCAAGCATACATTCAGAAAACAAAAGTATTGCCACCACATCAAAATAATTAAACTGTTATAAAATTCAAAATTCATGCAATTCTTCTCTTTTTCAATTAAGAACATTTTTCATTTAAGAGAGGTGATGGATTCATAGGACATTCATAACTTTAAGGCATAGACACTAAGACACTAATGATCACAAGACACAAACATAGATAAACATAAGCATAATTTTCGAAAAACAGGAAAATAAGGAACAAGAAGATTAAAGAATGGGTCCACCTTAGTGATGGCGGCTTGTTCTTTCTCTTGATGATCCTATGGAGTGCTTGAGCTCCTCAATGTCTCTTCCTTGTCTTTGTTGCTCCTCTCTCATGATTCTTTGATCTTCTCTAATTTCATGGAGGAGAATGGAATGTTCTTGGTGCTCCACCCTTAGTTGTCCCATGTTGGAACTCAATTCTCCTAGGGAGGTGTTTAGTTGCTCCCAATAGTTTTGTAGAGGAAAGTGCATCCCTTGAGGCACCTCAGGGATTTGATGATGAGAGGGGTCTCTTGTTTGCTCCATCCTCTTCTTAGTGATGGGCTTGTCCTCATCAATGGGGATGTCTCCCTCTATGTCAACTCCAACTGAATAACAGAGGTGACAAATGAGATGAGGAAAGGCTAACCTTGCCAAGGTAGAGGACTTGTCTGCTACCTTATAAAGTTCTTGGGATATCACCTCATGAACTTCTATTTCTTATCCAATCATGATGCTATGAATCATGATAGCACGGTCTATGGTAACTTCGAACCGGTTGCTAGTGGGAATGATTGAGCATTGGATAAACTCCAACCATCCCCTAGCCACAGGCTTGAGGTCATGCCTTCTCAATTGAACCGGCTTTCCTCTTGAATCTCTCTTCCGTTGGGCGCCCTATTCACAGATGTCTCTGAGGACTTGGTCCAACCTTTGATCAAAGTTGACCCTTCTAGTGTAAGGATGTTCATCTCCTTGCATCATGGGCAAGTTGAATGCCAATCTTACATTTTTTGGACTAAAATTCAAGTATTTCCCCCGAACCATAGTAAGCCAATTCTTTGGGTCCGGGTTCACACTTTGATCATGGTTCTTGGTGATCCATGCATTGGCATAGAACTCTTGAACCATTAAGATTCTGACTTGTTGAATGGGGTTGGTAAGAACTTCCCAACCTCTTCTTCGAATCTCATGTCGGATCTCCGGATATTCACTCTTTTTGAGTTTAAAAGGGACCTCGGGGATCACTTTCTTCAAGGCCACAACTTCATAGAAGTGGTCTTGATGCACCCTTGAGATGAATCTCTCTATCTCCCATGACTCGGAGGTGGAAGCTTTTGCCTTCCCTTTCCTCTTTCTAGAGGTTTCTCCGGCCTTGGATGCCATAAATGGTTATGGAAAAACAAAAGCAATGCTTTTACCACACCAAACTTAAAAGGTTTGCTCGTCCTCGAGCAAAAGAAGAGAGTAGAAGAATAAGAAATGAAGGAGATGGAGATGGCTTTGTGGTTCGGCCAAAGGGGGAGAATTAGTGTTTAGGTTGTGTGAAAATGAGGGAGTGAAGATGGGTTTATATAGGAGTGGGGAGAGGGGTAGGGTTTGGCTTTGGGAAGGTGGGTTTGGGTGGGAAAGTGGTTTGAATTTGAATGGTGAGGTAGGTGGAGTTTTATGAAGGATGGATGTGAGTGGTGAAGAGAAAGATGGGATTTGATAGGTGAAGGGTTTTTGGGGAAGAGGTGTTGAGGTGATTGGTGAATGGGTGAAGAAGAGAGAGAGTGGTGGGGTAGGTGGGGATCCTGTGGGGTCCACAGATCCTGAGGTGTCAAGGAAAAGTCATCCCTGCACCAAGTGGCGAGCAAAAATTGCTCTTTATGCCATTTCTGGCGTTAAACGCCGGGCTGGTGCCCATTTCTGGCGTTTAACGCCAAGTTCTTGCCCTTCTCTGGCGTTTAACGCCAGTCTGGTGCCCTTTTCTGGCGTTAAACGCCCAGAATGGTGCCAGACTGGGCGTTAAACGCCCATCTGCTAGCCTTACTGGCATTTAAACGCCAGCAGGTTCTTCCTCCAGGGTGTGCTATTTTTCTTTCTATTTTTCTTTCTGTTTTTGCTTTTTCAATTGATTTTGTGACTTCTCATGATCATCAACCTACAGAAAATGTAAAATAACAAAGGAAAATATATAAAATATAACATTGGGTTACCTCCCAACAAGCGCTTCTTTAATGTCAGTAGCTTGACAGAGGGCTCTCATGGAGCCTTACAGATGCTCAGAGCAATGTTGGAATCTCCCAACACCAAACTTAGAGTTTGAATGTGGGGGTTCAACACCAAATTTAGAAGTTGGTTGTGGCCTCCCAACACCAAACTTAGAGTTTGACTGTGGGGGCTCTGTTTGGCTCTGTTTTGAGAGAAGCTCTTCATGCTTCCTCTCCATGGTGACAGAGGGATATCCTTGAGCCTTAAACACCAAGGATTCTTCATTCACTTGAATGATCAATTCTCCTCTATCAACATCAATCACAATCTTTGCTGTGGCTAGGAAGGGTCTGCCAAGGATGATGGATTCATCCATGCACGTCCCAGTCTCTAGGACTATGAAATCAGCAGGGATGTAATGGTCTTCAACTTTTACCAGAACATCATCTACAAGTCCATAAGCTTGTTTTCGTGAGTTGTCTGCCATCTCTAGTGAGATTTTTGCAGCTTGCACCTCAAAGATCCTTAGCTTCTCCATTATAGAGAGAGGCATGAGGTTTACACTTGACCCTAGGTCACACAAGGCCTTCTTGAAGGTCATGGTGCCTATGGTACAAGGTATTGAAAACTTCCCAGGATGTTGTCTCTTTTGAGGTAATTTCTGCCTAGACAAGTCATCCAGTTCTTTGGTGAGCAAAGGGGGTTCATCCTCCCAAGTCTCATTACCAAATAACCTGTCATTTAGCTTCATGATTGCTCCAAGGTATTTAGCAACTTGCTCTTCAGTGACATACTCATCCTCTTCAGAGGAAGAATACTCATCAGAGCTCATGAATGGCAGAAGTAAATCCAATGGAATCTCTATGGTCTCATTTTGAGCCTCAGATTCCCATGGTTCCTCATTGGGGAACTCATTGGAGGCCAGTGGACGTCCATTGAGGTCTTCCTCAGTGGCGTTCACTGCCTCTTCCTCCTCTCCTAATTCGGCCATGTTGATGGCTTTGCACTCTCCTTTTGGATTTTCTTCTGTATTGCTTGGAAGAGTACTAGGAGGGAGTTCAATAATTTTCTTGCTCAGCTGACCCACTTGTGCCTCCAAATTTCTAATGGAGGACCTTGTTTCAGTCATGAAACTTTGAGTGGTTTTGATTAGATCAGAGACCATGGTTGCTAAGTCAGAGTGGTTCTGCTTAGAACTCTCTGTCTATTGCTGAGAAGATGATGGAAAAGGCTTGCCATTGCTAAACCTGTTTCTTCCACCATTATTATTGTTGAAACCTTGTTGAGGTCTCTGTTGATCCTTCCATGAGAGATTTGGATGATTTCTCCAATAAGGATTATAGGTGTTTCCATAGGATTCTCCCATGTAATTCACCTCTTCCATTGAAGGGTTTTCAAGATCATAAGCTTCTTTTTCAGATGAAGCTTCCTTAGTACTACCTGGTGCATTTTGCATTCCAGAAAGACTTTGAGAAATCAAATTGACTTGTTGAGTCAATATTTTGTTCTGAGCCAATATGGCATTCAGAGTGTCAATCTCAAGAACTCCTTTCTTCTGATTAGTCCTATTGTTCACAGGATTCCTTCCAGAAGTGTACATGAATTGGTTATTTGCAACCATTTCAATCAGCTCTTGAGCTTCTGTAGGCGTCTTCTTCAGATGAAGAGATCCTCCAGCAGAGCATTCCAAAGACATCTTGGACAGTTCAGACAGACCATCATAGAAAATACCTATGATGCTCTATTCAGAAAGCATGTCAGAGGGACACTTTCTGATTAATTGTTTGTATCTTTCCCAAACTTCATAGAGGGATTCTCCTTCCTTCTGTCTGAAGGTTTGGACTTCCACTCTAAGCTTACTCAATTTTTGAGGTGGAAAGAACTTTGCCAAGAAGGCATTGACGAGCTTTTCCCAAGAGTTCAGGCTTTCTTTAGGTTGTGAGTCCAACCATATTCTAGCTCTGTCTCTTACAGCAAAAGGGAATAGCATGAGTCTGTAGACCTCAGGGTCAACCCCATTAGTCTTGACAGTGTCACAGATTTGCAAGAATTCAGCTAAAAACTGATGAGGATCTTCCAATGGAAGTCCATGGAATTTGCAATTCTGTTGCATTAGAGAAACTAATTGAGGCTTAAGCTCAAAGTTGTTTGCTCCAATGGCAGGGATAGAGATGCTTCTCCCATAGAAGTCGGGAGTAGGTGCAGTAAAGTCACCCATCACCTTCCTTGCATTGTTGGCATTGTTGTTGTTTTCGGCTGCCATGTGTTCTTCTTCTTTGAAGATTTCTGTTAGGTCCTCTACAGAGAATTGTGCCTTAACTTCTCTTAGCTTTTGATTCAAGGTCCTTTCAGGTTCAGGATCAGCCTCAACAAGAATGCTTTTGTCTTTGCTCCTGCTCATATGAAAGAGAAGAGAACAAGAAATTATGGAATCCTCTATGTCACAGTATAGAGATTCCTTGAGGTGTCAGAGGAAAAGAAAAATAGAAGGCAGAAGTAGAAAATTCGAACTTATCAAAGAAGATGGAGTTCGAATTGTGCATTAAGGAGTAGTGTTAGTCCAAAAATAGAAGGATGTGAGGAGAGGGGAAGAAATTTTTGAAAATTAAGTAAAAGATTTTGAAAACATTTTGAAAAACTTTAATTGATTTTCGAAAACCATGATTGAGAAGGAAGTAAAGTGATTTTTGAAAAAGAATTTGACATTAGAAATAAAAAAGATTTGATTGAAAACTATTTTGAAAAAGATGTGGTTAAGAAGATATGATTGGTTTTAAAAAGATGTGATTGAGAAGATATGATTTGAAAAACATTTTAAAAAGATTTGATTTTTTAAAAAAAAATAACTTGGCTAACAAGAAAAGATATGATTCAAACATTGAACCTTTCTCAACAGAAAAGGCAAAATACTTGAAATGTTGAATCAAATCATTAATTGATAGCAAGTATTTTTGAAAATAGAAAGAAATTGATTTTGAAAAAGATTTGATTGAAAAGATATGATTTGAAAAAGATTTGATTTTGAAAAATATCGAAAACCTGAAAAAAAAATTTGAACTGAAAACATAATCTTCCCTCTTGTGCCATCCTGGCGTTAAACGCCCAGAATGGTGCACATTCTGGCGTTTAACGCCCAAACTACTACCCTTTTGGGCGTTAAACGCCCAGCCAGGCACCCTGGATGGCGTTTAAACGCCAGTCTGCCTTCTTCACTGGGCATTTTGAACGCCCAGCTTTTTCTGTGTAATTCCTCTGCAGTATGTTCTGAATCTTCAATTCTCTGTATTATTGACTTGAAAAGACACAAATTAAAAATTTTTTTGGATTTTTAATAATAAGGAATAATCAAAATGCAACTAAAATCAAATAACAATGCATGCAAGACACCAAACTTAGCAGTTTGTATACTACTGACACTAACAAAATGAGAATGCATATGAGACACATAAACACTCAAGTCAAGAGAATTTAAAAATCAGAGCAATGAAATCATCAAGAACATCTTGAAGATCACTTAAGACACATGAATGAATGCAAGAAGAACAGAAACATGCAATTGACACCAAACTTAAAATGAGACTCTAGACTCAACAAGAAACATAAAATATTTTTGGTTTTTATGATTTTGTAAAAATTTTTTGGATTTTTCGAAAATTAAGTGGAAAAGAAAATAAAGGCATCAAAATTTTTAATGAGAATTTCAGGAATCATGCAATGTTAGTCTAAGACTCCGGTCCAGGAATTAGACATGGCTTCATAGCCAGCCAAGCTTTCAAAGAAAGCTCCGGTCCAAAACACTAGACATGGCCAATGGCCAGCCAAGCCTTAGCAGATCACTGCTCCAACAGCAAGATTGATAGAAATCAACAAGCTCTTGTGATGATAAGTTTAAACCTCGGTCCAATAAAATTAGACATGGCTTCACAGCCAGCCAGACTTCAACAGATCATCATGAAACTCTAGAATTCATTCTTAAGAATTATGAAAAAAATACCTAATCTAAGCAACAAGATGAACCGTCAGTTGTCCATACTCTAACAATCCCCGGCAACGGCGCTAAAAACTTGGTGCACGAAATTGTGATCAATACTTTTCACAACTCAATTAATCCCCGGTGATGAACCCAAGAACTTGGTGTTCAATACCATGGCATAAACACAACTTCGCGCAACTAACCAGCAAGTGTACTGGGTCGTCCAAGTAATAAACCTTACGCGAGTAAGGGTCGATCCCACAGAGATTGTTGGTATGAAGCAAGCTATGGTCACCTTGTACATCTTAGTCAGGCAAACTCAAATGGTTATGAATGATGAATAAAACATAAAGATAAAGATAGAGATACTTATACAATTCATTGGTTGGAATTTCAGATAAGCGTATGGAGATGCTGTGTTCCTTCCGTCTCTCTGCTTTCCTACTGTCTTCATCCAATCCTTCTTACTCCTTTCCATGCAAGCTGTATGCAAGGGTTTCACCGTTGTGAGTGGCTACCTCCCATCCTCTTAGTGAAAATGTTCAACGCACCCTGTCACGGCACGGCTATTCATCTGTCGGTTCTCAATCAGGTTGGAATAGAATCCAGTGATTCTTTTGCGTCTGTGACTAACGCCCAGCCTTCAGGAGTTTGAAGCTCGTCACAGTCATTCAATCATTGAATCCTACTCAGAATACCACAGACAAGGTTTAGACCTTCCGGATTCTCTTGAATGCCGCCATCAATTCTACCTTATACCACGAAGATTCCGGTTAAAGAATCCAAGAGATATCCACCCAATCTAAGGTAGAACGGAGGTGGTTGTCAGGCACACGTTCATAGGTGAGAATGATGATGAGTTTCACGGATCATCACATTCATCAAGTTGAAGAACAAGTGATATCTTAGAACAAGAACAAGCGGAATTGAATAGAAGAACAATAGTAATTGCATTAATACTCGAGGTACAGCAGAGCTCCATACCTTAATCTATGGTGTGTAGAAACTCCACCGTTGAAAATACATAAGAACAAGGTCTAGGCATGGCCGTGAGGCCAGCCCCTAAAACGTGATCAAAGATCCAAAGATCAAAAGATTCCAAAGATCAAAGATGAAAATACAATAGTAAAAGGTCCTACTTATAGAGAACTAGTAGCTTAGGGTTTACAGAGATGAGTAAATGACATAAAAATCCACTTCTGGGCCCACTTGGTGTGTGCTTGGGCTGAGCATTGAAGCATTTTCGTGTAGAGACTCTTCTTGGAGTTAAACGCCAGCTTTTGTGCCAGTTTGGGCGTTTAACTCCCATCCTTGTGCCAGTTCCGTCGTTTAACATTGGGAATTCTGATGGTGACTTTGAACGCCGGTTTGGGCCATCAAATCTTGGGCAAAGTATAAACTATCATATATTGCTAGAAAGCCCAGGATGTCTACTTTCCAACGCCGTTGAGAACGCGCCAATTGGGCTTCTGTAGCTCCAGAAAATCGACTTCGAGTGCAGGGAGGTCAGAATCCAACAGCATATGCAGTCCTTTTTAGTCTCTGAATCAGATTTTTGCTCAGGTCCCTCAATTTCAGCCAGAAAATACCTGAAATCACAGAAAAACACACAAACTCATAGTAAAGTCCAGAAAAGTGAATTTTAACTAAAAACTAATAAAAATATGCTAAAAACTAACTAGATCATACTAAAAACATACTAAAAACAATGCCAAAAAGTGTACAAATTATCCGCTCATCAAGTGCATAATGCCATATGGGTGTTTTCACAAACACATAGCATGCATGTTAAATAAGGTATGGAAAATATTAACTTGAACATGCAAGGAAACATATAAAAATAATATATAACTGTTAAACAAGTCCTAAAGAATCCACAAGAAACATATAAAAATAATGACCCAAATAAATCTCCAACACCAATTGGAGGAAAACGAAAGAAAAAGAAAATATGGATAAGGAAAGTAGAAGAGAAAGAAAAAGAAAACATGAAAATAAGAAGAAGAATGAAAAAGTAGGGAGGGAAGAAGAGAAGAAAAACCTTGATAATGGTGGTGGGAGAGAGGGAGTAGAAGGGAGGAAGAGGGGGGAAAAATTATGATTGGGGTGAGAAAAGATAAGATAATCTGGCATATTTAAGTGAGTTGGCGGCGCAAGCGACGCGGACGCATGGTGCACACGGTCAGGCGGAGAGCCCTTGAAGGAAATGACGCGGATGCGTCGGTCACGCGGACGCGTGATATGATTTGCGCTAGGGGCGCGAGGGCAGCTTCGCGCTCGCACAACTCTCTGTGTGAAACATGTTTTGCCAAATATCAGGGTGACGCAGTCGTGTGGTTGACGCGGCCGCGTGGGTGGTCAAATTGAGAAAACGGCGCGGACGCGTGGGGCACGCGTTCGTGCGGCAGGGCTTGTGCGGCTAGCATAGATGCAGCCCAGCTCCAGCGAAACTTTTTGCCATACACCTTTTTACGTTGAATTGCAGAGCCACGTGTTCGCGTGGTTGACGCGAATGCGTGGGGAGGGCATTTTACAAATGACTCGATTGTGTCATCCACGCGGACGCGTGGGTCAAATGGTGCCAAGGGCATGCCTCCAGCCACATTCTTGCGCAACTCTCTGTTTCTTTTCTTTAATGCTGCGAAGGCACTATGACGCGAGCATGTTAACGACGCTGGCGCGTCGCATGCCTTAACACTCCCCTTTTTTTAGATGCAATATGCAATATGCGGATGAGATGCAGAATATAGGCATTAGTACTGAGAAGAGTTATTGATGAAGGAAGGTAAGGAGAGGGGGAGGAACGATCATGCCATGGTGGGTTGTCTCCCACCAAGCACTTTGCTTTAACGTCCTTAAGTTGGACACTCCACTAGCTCAGTCTTCTGCTGTGGGCGGATCTTCCAAGAGGAAGATCTATATTTCCTGGTTTTTCGCCATCTTTTCGCCTTTGATAAGTTCAGATCTTGAAGGATGGCTCAAGTGAAAGACTCCGTATGATTCTACCCTCTCTACTCGATAGGGACCATCCTATCTGGATCTCTGCTTGCCTGGCATGAGTCGCATTCTGGAGTTGTAAAGTAAGACTAAGTCCCCTGGTTGGAATTCTCTTCTCTTAATGCTCTTGTCATGCACAACCTTCACCTTCTCTTTATACAGCCTGGAGTTTTCATAAGCGTCTAGGCAGAGGTTCTCTAATTTTTGCAGTTGCAACTTCCGTTCAGCTCCGACTCTCTCATTGTCCATGTTGCATTCTGGTGCACGAAATTGTGATCACTACAACTTCGCACAACTAACCAGCAAGTGTACTGGGTCGTCCAAGTAATAAACCTTACGCGAGTAAGGGTCGATCCCACAGAGATTGTTGGTATGAAGCAAGCTATGGTCACCTTGTAAATCTCAGTCAGGCAAACTCAAATGGATATGAATGATGAATAAAACATAAAGATAAAGATAGAGATACTTATGCAATTCATTGGTTGGAATTTCAGATAAGTGTATGAAGATGCTTGTCCCTTCCGTCTCTCTGCTTTCCTACTGTCTTCATCCAATCCTTCTTACTCCTTTCCATGGCAAGCTTATGCAAGGGTTTCACCGTTGTCAGTGGCTACCTCCCATCCTCTCAGTGGAAATGTTCAACGCACCCTGTCACGGCACGGCTATCCATCTGTCGGTTCTCAATCAGGCCGGAATAGAATCCAGTGATTCTTTTGCGTCTGTCACTAACGCCCCGCCCTCAGGAGTTTGAAGCTCGTCACAGTCATTCAATCATTGAATCCTACTCAGAATACCACAGACAAGGTTTAGACCTTCCGGATTCTCTTGAATGCCGCCATCAGTTCTAGCCTATACCACGAAGACTCTGATCTCACGGAATGGCTGGCTCGGTTGTCAGGCGAGCACTCGGTTGTCAGGCGATCAACCATGCATCGTGTATCAGGAATCCAAGAGATATCCACCCAATCTAAGGTAGAACGGAGGTGGTTGTCAGGCACACGTTCATAGGTGAGAATGATGATGAGTGTCACGGATCATCACATTCATCAAGTTGAAGAACAAGTGGTATCTTAGAACAAGAACAAGCGGAATTGAGTAGAAGAACAATAGTAATTGCATTAATACTCGAGGTACAGCAGAGCTCCACACCTTAATCTATGGTGTGTAGAAACTCCACCGTTGAAAATACATAAGAACAAGGTCTAGGCATGGCCGTGAGGCCAGCCTCCCAATGATCTAAGATAGCATAAGAACAAAGGTAGCTACCAAGATGAAAATACAATAGTAAAAGGTCCTATATATAGAGAACTAGTAGCCTAGGGTGTACAGAGATGAGTAAATGTCATAAAAATCCACTTCCGGGCCCACTTGGTGTGTGCTTTGGCTGAGCATTGAAGCATTTGCGTGTAGAGACTCTTCTTGGAGTTAAACGCCAGCTTTTATGCCAGTTTGGGCGTTTAACTACCATTCTTGTGCCAGTTCCGGCGTTTAACGCTGGGAATTCTGAGGGTGACTTTGAACGCCGGTTTGGGCCATCAAATCTTGGGCAAAGTATGGACTATCATATATTTCTGGAAAGCCCAGGATGTCTACTTTCCAAAGCCATTGAGAGCGCGCCAATTGGGCTTCTGTAGCTCCAGAAAATCCACTTCGAGTGCAGGGAGGTCAGAATCCAACAGCATCTGCAGTCCTTTTTAGTCTCTGAATCAGATTTTTGCTCAGGTCCCTCAATTTCAGCCAGAAAATACCTGAAATCACAGAAAAACACACAAACTCATAGTAAAGCCCAGAAAAGTGAATTTTAACTAAAAACTAATAAAAATATATTAAAAACTAACTAGATCATACTAAAAACATACTAAAAACAATGCCAAAAAGTGTACAAATTATCCGCTCATCACATTCCTTTATCGCCCAGAAGGCTTTGTGTTCTAACTTAACTAGGAGATGACAGGCCTTTCCATAAACCAAGTGGAAAGGACTCATCCCAATCTGTGTCTTGTATGTTGTCCGATATGCCTAAAGCGCATCTTGGAGCCTGGTGCTCCAGTCCTTTCTATGAGGCTTGACGACCTTTTGCAGTATGCCATTTATCTCTCTGTTAGACACCTCTGCTTGCTCATTAGTCTGGGGGTGATAGGCTGTTGATACTTTATGAATTATCCCATGCCTCTTTAGTAAACCTGTTAGTCTCCTGTTACAAAAGTGAGTGCCTTGATCGCTCACGATTGCTCGTGGTGATCCAAAGCGACAAATAATATTGTTTCTAACAAAGGAAACAATGGTGTTAGCATCATCAGTACGGTAGGAATTGCTTCCACCCATTTAGAAACATAATCTACAGCTAACAGTATATAAAGGTGGCTATTAGAATTTGGAAATGGACCCAGAAAGTCAATGCCCCAAACACAAAAAATTTCACAGAAAAGCATAATTTGTTGAGGCATTTCATCCCTCTGGGATATATTACCAAACCTTTGGCAAGGAGGATAAGATTTACAAAGGTCAGCAGCATCCTTAAAAAGAGTAGGCCACCAGAATCCACAGTCTATAACTTTTCTAGCAGTTCGTTGAGGGCCAAAATGTCATCCACTCTAAGATGAGTGGCAGGCCTCTAAAATGGACTGAAATTCTGATTGAGGTACACACCGTCTAATTATCTGGTCAGCACCACACCTCCATATATATGGATCATCCCATACATAGTATTTGGACTCGCTTTTCAGCTTGTCTCTCTGATGCTTAGTGAAATCGGGAGGAAAAGTATGGCTAACTAGATAATTAGCTACAGGTGCATACCAAGGGGCTACATCAGATACTGCCTGTAAACTATCAAATGGGAAATTATCATTGATAGGAATGGAGTCATCTTTAATGTTCTCAAGGCAACTCAAGTGGTCAGCCACTAAATTTTGGTTACCACTCCTATCTTTAATTTCCAGATCAAATTTTTGCCGCAGTTGTATCCAACGTATTAGCCTTGGTTTAGACTCCTTTTTAGCTAATAAATATTTTAGAGCTGCATGGTCTGAGTACACTACTACCTTAGTACCATGTAAATAGGCTCGGAATTTATCCAGAGCAAAAACAATAGCTAGAATCTCTTTTTCAGTAGTAGTGTAATTAGATTGAGCAGCATCTAAAGTCTTAGATGCATAAGCAATTACAAAAGGGTCGTTACATTCATGTTGAGCCAGTGCTGCTCCTACTGCATGATTCGAGGCGTCACACATGATTTCAAATGGTTGACTCTAGTCTGGTCCCCTCACAATCGGAGCTTGAGTCAAGGCGGTCTTTAGCTTATCAAACGCTTGTTTGCAATCCTCACTGAACTCGAACTCAATGTCTTTCTGCAGTAGTCTGGATAAGGGCAGTGCTACCTTACTAAAGTCCTTAATGAATCTCCTGTAAAAACTTGCATGGCCAAGGAACGAATGGACGTTCCTCACAGAGGAGGGGTAAGGTAAACTAGAAATGACATCCACCTTTGGTGGGTCTACAGAGATACCAGTATCAGAAACAACATGTCCCAGAACAATACCTTGTTTTACCATAAAATGACACTTTTCAAAATTTAAAACAAAGTTTGAACTGACACACCTATCCAGTACTTTAGATAAACTATCCAAGCAAAGGTTAAATAAATCACCGTAAACGCTAAAGTCATCCATAAAAACTTCCATACAAGTCTCAATGAGATTAGAGAAAAGACTTATCATACACCTTTGGAAAGTAGCTGGTGCATTGCACAAGCCAAAGAGCATTCTTTTATTAGCATAAGTCCCAAAAGGACATGTAAAAGTAGCCTTTTCCTGATCTTCAGGAGCTATATGGATTTGAAAATAACCTGTATAACCATCTAGAAAGCAGTAGTGAGATTTACCTGACAGGCGATCAAGCATCTGATCAATGAATGGCAAGGGATAATGATCCTTGTGAGTGGCTTGGTTGAGACGCCTGTAGTCAATGCAAACTCTCCATGCATTCTACACTCTGGTTGTCAGAAGTTCTCCTTGGTCATTCCTTATTGTTGTGACTCCAGACTTCTTGGGCACCACTTGTACTGGGCTGACCCATTCGCTATCTGAAATGGGGTAAATGATATCTGTTTCAAGTAGTCTGGTTACTTCCTTCTTGACAACTTCTAAAATGGTGGGATTCAATCTTCTCTGAGGTTGACGGACAGACTTTGCTCCTTCTTCTAAGAATATTCTATGTTCGCAAAATTGATGGCTGATGCCTACTATATCTGCCAAGCTCCATCCAATTGCTTTCTTATGCGTCCTCAGTACACTAAGTAGTTGTTCTTCTTGTTGGGAAGTGAGCTCCCTTGCAATGATAACTGGAAACTTCTGCTTGTCCTCAAGGTATGCATACTTGAGGTGTGGAGGAAGAGGCTTTAATTCCATTTTTCGCTCATGGTTTGGTCTGGATTCTCTGGGGCTGGTGAAAATGATAATGAATCTTCAGTGTGTTCGGAGGGTGTCCCCACACTTGGGTTTTGCTCCATGTGATCCTCTTCCATCTTTTCCTGGTGAGTTGCTGCTATGATTTCGTCAATGATGTCACATTAGAATATGGAGTGATCTTCTGGGGGGTGCTTCATAGCTTCATCCAGATTGAAGCTCACTGTTTTGCCATCTACCTCAAAGAAATAGGTTCCCAAAAAGGCATCCAACTTGAATTTTGAAGTCTTGAAAAATGGTCTACCAAACAGGATTGACGAAGGTCTTCCTGAGTCATTTTGGGGCATCTCCAGGATATAAAAGTCAATGGAAAACGTGAGCCCCTTAATGCTCACTAACACATCTTCAGCAATTCCAACCACTGTGATAATGCTTTTATCTGCTAATACAAAATGAACTTCCGACCTTTTTAAGGGAGAGAGCCTTAAAGCATTACATATAGACAAGGGCATAATACTTACGCATGCTCCTAAATCACACATACAGTCAGAAAATATCACACCTCCAATGGTACAGTTAACCATGTATGGGCTTGGGTCACTACATTTTTCAGGTATATTTCCCATTAAAGTAGATATAGAACTACCTAAAGGAATAGTTTCTAATTCATTGATTTTATCTTTATGTATGCATAACTCTTTTAGAAACTTTGCATATTTAGGCACTTGCTGAATAACATAAAAAACGGGAACAGTTACCTCAACCTTTTTGAAGATCTCTACCATTTTGGGATCAAGTTCCATCCGCTTTCTGGGCTTCTTAGCAAGGTGTGAAAATGGAATAGGAGTGGCATCTTTTATAGCTTCAGCTTGCTGGGGTTCTGCCTTCCTTGGTTGGGCTGCTTCTGCTTCAGCCATGCCTTGTGCTTCATCTTCCTCTTCAACATCCTCTACCTCAACTGTGTCCGCAGCTGGGGCATGTCCTGGCGGGCTTGATTCCTCTGGATTCCTCTCTTGTAGTGTAGTTCCAGATCTCAGGGTAATGGCATTGATGCCACCCTTGGGGTTGGGTAATGGTTGAGAGGGGAGTCCACCAGAGCTTGAAGACTGGTTGTTAGAGTTATTCAGTGATCCAATTTGTGAGACAAGGGCTTGCAAGGTAGAGTTCAAACCATTTAGAGTAGAAGTAAAGTTATTTTCCATGGCCTGCTATCTCCGATCAATAGATTGTAGTAACTCATCATTAGGAGATAAAGAGGGATAAGTGATCTGAGGGTTCTGCTGAGATGATTGAGGCTGCCTTAGATGAGGTGCTCTGTAGGCCTCATTCTGATTCTGTTGCCTGAAGTTGTTATTATTATTCCACCTCTGGTTTCCATTGTTATCTCTGCCTCCTCTGTTATGATTGTCCTTCTATACTTGGTTAGAATTGTATCTCCAACCTTGGTTGGGGTTATCCTGCCATCCATGGTTGTAGCTACCACCTTGATTGTACCCTTGATTGGGGCGGTCATAGAAGTTATGAGTGGCTGCCACAGTGTGGTCCTCCTGTTGGAGTTGTGGACACTCATCAGTATAATGACTGTAATCGGCACAGATCCTGCATACTTTTTGTGGAACCAACTGTTGGCTTTGCTGTGGTGGAGAAGGCTGAGCTTGCTGAGCTTGTTGTTGACTCAGTTACATCTGCTTCAGTAAATTGGTCATTTCACATAAGCTCTGAGTTAGAGCAGTAGTTTCTTTGCTAGAGGATACCTCTGCAACAGCTATTGACCGTCTTTGTTTCTGCCTATAATTCCTAGTAGTTCAGCTAAGTCGCTGATCAATTGCCATGCCTCATCTATAGTCTTGTACTTTTTCATAGACCCATTGCTAGCACCTTCCAATGTTGTCTTATCTTGAGATTTCATGCCCTGTGTAAAGTAGTCGAGCAACACTATCTTGTCAATCATATGGTGAGGACATGCTTCCAGAAGATTATTGAAGCGCTCCCAATATTTGTAGAGAGTCTCAGATTCATTCTGAACGATCATGGAAATGTCTTTCCTCAGTTTATCGGTAACCTCAGCTGGAAAGAATTTCTCTAAAATTTCTCTTCTAAGCGTATCCCAGTTAGAAACAGTTGCTCCGAGTTGAGTGTAGTACGACTCTCTTGCCTTTTCCTCAAGAGAGAATTGGAAGGCTTTTAACAGAATAGAAGTTTTGTCAGTACCATCACGCTTAACAGTAGAACAAGCTGTCTGAAAATCCCTAAGGTGCTTGATAGGCTCTTGAGCAGGTAAGCCATAAAACTTGGGCATCAAGTTGAGTAGTGCAGTCTTTATTTCAAAGTCCAGAGCCACCGCTGGGTGGTGTGCCTGGTATGGCTGTAGTGTAAAATCAAGGGCTCTAGCCTCCTGGATAGTGACTCTCCTAGGTGTTGCCATGTCACCTGCACGTAAATCAACTGAGTCAATAGAAAGGGAGCTTGTTTCTTCCTTAAATGACGTTTCAGATTCGTCCTTGGAGAGGACTAGCCGACGCCGAGCTTACCTTATACGTGAAATAGTTCTTTCAATCTCAGGGTCAAATACTGGCAAGCTTGGATCAGGAAGTGAACGCATCATTCAATGAAAGAGACGTGCAGCTCATAGTAACAAAATAAAAGAAAAATTCAATTAAATAAATTCCAATCAATAAATTAGCACACTATTGCAACTCCCCGGCAACGGCGCCAAAAATTGACGTGGGCAGAAATTGGCAGATTAAGAATTAACTAGAAAAATGACGTTGCAAGTACAGTTCTTAACCGGCAAAAATCCACTTATCAATTTAGAAAAGAGCTGTCACAATTTTTAGAAATAAAATACTGGGAGTATGAGTCCCAAGTCATCTCCCAACGAGTTGCAGGAAGATGTGCTATTTTATCAATCAGAGGTTTTCCAAATGGGTTTTGAGTTTGATGAACAGAAAATTAAATTAGAGAATTTATATAATTTAAATGAAATCTTGACCGGGAGAAGATTAATTGGAAGTTCTATCCTTGTTGGAATTTTGTCAAGATCAATTAATAATCAGTCATTGTTTTCATTTAGTTAACCCTCAACGAATGAAGGAAAGTCAAATTAAAAGTCAACTTCTATTGACAAGTCCTAATCCTCTCCCTTGGGATGGATTAGAGTTAGTGACTAACAAGCCAACCAACAATGAACCAATTACAATTGAACTCTTGAGTATTCCAACTCAAGGTTCTCCTTTTAATCAACTCCCAATCAAGTTGGGGAACTACTCCATCATCATAAATGTAGACTTCACAAAATCAATAGGGGAAATAAGAAGAGACATAATAAACAATGATGAAAGAGATTAATTAAAAGTAAAAATAGCTTTGTATTAATAAACTATGAAAATAATCCAATATCAACTCTGGAAAAATTAAGAATATGGAAGAGTAAATGAAAAGTAAATAACAAACTATAATAACCAGTTCCGGAGGTGGACTCTTCTCAAAAGCCAAAGCCAAAAATCTTCAAATCCTAAACTATGAATGTAGAAAGAGAAACCTAGGAGAGGAGTAAAATCAGATCTAAAACTTGAAATTATGCGGAATGAATTGTTGTTTTTGTCTCTGCATGTTCCCTGGCTCTAATATGTGTTTCTGGGCCGAAAACTGGGTTGAAATGCGGCCCAGAATCTATGCCAGCAACTTTTGTAATTCTGCAGATCACGCACGTCACGCGGCCGCGTCGTCTACGCGTTCATGTCACTCAGCATTTTTCGTACCACACACGTGCGTCGTCCATGCACTCGCGTCGTTCGTGCAGCTTCCAATCTACGCGGTCGCGTCAGGCACGCGAGCGCGTCACTGTGATTTCTTCCATTTCGCGCGGTCCCGTGAGCCATGCGCCCGCGTGACTTCTCGCTGGTCATCTCCTCAATTCCTTGTGTTCCTTCCACTTTTGCACGCTTCCTCTTCATGCCTTACGCCATTCCTACCCTATGAAGCCTGAAACAGTTAACACACAGATCACGGCATCGAATGGTACGAAGGAAAATAAAAATATGAAACTAAAAGGTCTTTAGGAAGCAAGTTTTCAATCATAGAATATTTTTAGGAAGGAATTGTAAATACATGCAAATCGTATGAATAAGTGGGCGAAGACTTGATAAAACCACACAATTAAACACAATACGAATCATAAAATAGCGGTTTATCAAGCATTCCTAGAGGTAGGTGAGTGTGGCGCCAAACTTAAAGAATCCCAAGTTTGGCACCATTGAGGCCAAACGAAATGGAGGAAAAGGGTATACTATTTCATATCATTGGAAAGCTATAGAAGTTAGCTTTCCAATGCCGCTAGAATCACATCAATTGAACCTCTGTAGCTCAAGTTATATTTGTTAGAGTATAAGGAGGTCAGGGTTGATAGCATCATCCACTTTCTTTCTCTTTTTCTATAAAACTCCATCAAATTCATCGGAATGCTACCTGAAATAAATAGAATTGCACACAACTCAAAGTAGCATTCATAGTGGCTAAAAAGTGTTTAAATTTTGATTAAACTTAACAATTCAAATGCAAATTCACTAGAAAAAGATAGGATAGATGCTCACGCATCACCGATCCTATTGGCCATGAGATCACGTGTCAGTTAAACTGCCAGAACCCAACACACCCAGTAACTAACCCAAATATCATCTCTCTGTTATGCATTTCTAGGAAGTAGATAATTGAGGGAGTGTGCTCTACTACCTTCTAGAGGCAGCCATATGGGGGAAATGAATCGAGGAAGAGTGCCCTACCACCTTCTCCTGTGAGGTCGTGCCATACAGAGCGAGGGATTAGTGCCCTATAATGAGTCTACATTTTATGATAATTTTTCGCTTGAATTAGGTGGATTTTATCACAAAAACTTGTATTTATTCACTTGAATAGCATGCTTTTGTGAATTCTCTCTAAATTGCACATAATTATTGAAAACATGCTTTTTGTACTATAAATAGTCAATTTAATCCACTTTTATTCCATTTGATATCATGATATATTTTGCTGAGTGAATTCAGGACCAATAGGCAAGGATGGCTTTGGGAAAGTTCAAGAAAAGTATACAAGGTAGAAGAATTCATGAAGAAACAAAGGAGAAGAGCACTCTAGTACGTGCGTACATACACCTACTCTTGCGTACGGACAAGTGAAATTTCAGCAAGTGTGCGTACGCACACATGGCTGTGTGTGCGCATAAGTACGAGCGTGTACCTCATTTGGAAAGTCACGTGGCCCACATTTTTGGGTCCTCTTTAGCCCAAATATGAAGTTCTGAAGCTCTATCAAAGGCGAACAACATTACAACACATACATACATCATATTAGCAAGTTTTGGTAATTTTTTAGTTAGTTTTTCTTAGGGAACACTCTCAATTCTCATTAGGGTTTTATTAGGGTCTAGGGGTGGAAACAGGCCAGGCCAAGCCAGGCTTTGCTCTTAATAGGTTTGGTCTATCATACAGTTAATTGGTCTGAGCTTGGCCTGCAGCCTGTTATAGGCTCTTCATAAAGTACTAGGTCTGGCCTGTTATTCAGCCTAGCCTGACCTGAAACCTGTTAAAAGGCCTGATAATTTTTTTTACAAAAATAAAAATATTATTTAAAAAAAATATTTTTTAATAAAAATATTTATATGTAACATGTCATATATTTAATATTTATAAAAAAATTAAACTTTTAACGTATTTAAAATATATAAAAATATTTATAATAAAATATAATAGATTTAAAATATCTCATAATTTTGTTATAATAAATAATTATTTATATATTTAATTATATTTTAACAGGCCCAGGCAAACCTGACAGGCCAATAAGGCTAATTAGTGAGCTTGGGCCTGGCCTATTAATGTATCAAGGCTTTTAAAAGAGTCTGGGCCTGTGCCTATTTTATAACAGGTTAGGCCAGGCCAAGCCAAACACAGGCCAGGCTGCAGGCCCCTGACAAGCCACCTGGCCTTTTTCCACCCCTATTTAGGGTTTTCTATTACATTTTAATCTTGGATTCTAGCTTGTATCCATTGTAAGTTGTCCTTAATTTTCTCTTCGATTACACTGTATTTACTCATACTTTGTTATAATTAAAGCTACTTTGTTAGTTTAATTATTTGTGAATTCTTGAGTTTTTTTGTTAATGAATTTGATGTTTTGAGGTTTATATATGTTTGATTGAGTTATTATTATTGATTATTTACGTTGGTTGGTTATAGTTTCAAGTATCTTTCGTAATTTACTATATTTTGTTATTGTGTCCACCAAGTGTTTGTTGAAATGCCCCTTATGAATATGGAGTATATTTTCACTCCTTAACTTGGAGTTTGAGTAACTAGGATCCTAGAGTCATTAATGTCCAACATTAAGTGATAATTTTAGGTTATTAGTTGATCTTGTTTCCACTAACGCTAGCTCTTTACTAAGCTTAATTAGTAAGTTAGCTAGGATTTGTAGATTAAGGCCAATTATGCCTACTTAACTTTTTCTATTATTTAGGGGTTAACTAAGTGGGATTAACTCATTTTAATTGCCATGGTTATGGTTATGACAAGGATATGATTCCTTAACTCTCAACTCCAGGTCAAGTTTCTTCCATGCATTGGATTACTTCCTCATTAGTTTATTGCTTCAATCTTCCTTAGTTGCATTAATTGTCTTTTAATCTAGTAATAGCTTGGTAATTGTCCCTATTCATGCTTGCTCAGTTCATTGTCTTACTTGTTTGCTACTTCTAGCTCTTTGGTATTTCATTGCTTTAGTTCATTTAAATTTTAATTCCTTTAATTTCCATTCTATGCGTGAAAATCCCCGAACTCACAACAAAAGTTGCACACTTGATTGCTAGTCCAAGGAAAAATGACCTAGGATTTAAAACTCTCGATTTTTTTATTGATTTGAATTGTGACACTCTTCTTCTAAACTTTGATTCGTGCTATTTTGTCGGTTGGGAGCTATACTTGCAACGGATCCACTCTTTCAATTGGCAAAAAAATTCCTAACCGACAATCCAATGTGCATCAAGTTTTTGGTATCATTGTTAGAGACTATGCAATTGTGTGTCATATTTTTTGTTATTGTAGATATGTGAATATTGTGAATGTTTGCTTTTTTCTTGTTACTTGACTCTAATTGGTAGCTAGTACTTTTGTTTTGGAAGTTATCGCTAGTTGTTAGTTGTTAGTTCGTTTCTTTAATTACTCTTGTTTTGGTCCTTAATAATTGCATGATTTATATGCTTCCCCAGTTGAATGACATGGTCGCTTCAAAACCCGAGCTTATCCCTGTTTGATGCTGAGATAGAAAAAACTTTAAATCATATTCGGCAAGCTCGGCGTCAATTAGCATTTGTGCATAGTAAATTGGATTTCTTGACGTGTAACCCGATTCACCGTTGCCTTCTAGCCATGATTCTCATTCTTCATTTGGCGAGGGAACCTTGTATTCTTCTATTGGAAGTTCTGAAGTTGCTGTGAGCGAATTAGGTGACAAAAATATGGCGGCAATACGGAGGATCACTCTTAAGGAAGCGAGAGCTCTAGGCATCACTTTGCAACTATTACAAGTTTGTTACCCGGATTTGGATGTAAATTTTGAACTTAAGACTGGGTTAATCAACTTGCTTTCTAAGTATCATAGGTTGCCAGGTAAAGATCCACTTAAACACTTGAAGGACTTTCAAGTAGTATGCTCAACCACAAGAAGACATTGATTAGATGAGATAGCTGTGATGGTTTTTACTTTTCCTTTCTCTTTAGAGGAAAAAGAAAAGGAGTGGTTTTATACTCAACTGGATGAGGTGATTACCAACTATGACTTATTGAGAAAGGAATTCCAGAGAAGTCTTTCTACCTCAAAAGATGGATCGTTTGAGGAAAGAAATTCCGTATATCATGCAAAGAGATGGAGATACACTTTATGAGTATTAGGAACATTTTAAGAAGTTGTTTGAGTCTTTTGCTTGAGTCTTGCCCTCATCACCACATTAATGACTTGGTACTTATAAGTTATTTTTGTCAAGACTTAGTTCCACACGACAAGCTTCTTATTGATGCTTTAAGTGGAGGATCTCTCACTAAGCATAAAACTGTGGAAGAAGCATAGGAAGTCATTTCGGATAGCGGACTGAAGGAGCTTCTCGACCATATGGCATTACGCTTGTAGTAGTCATTATACCGATGAATGTCCAAAACTTCAAGGGGATAATACATTGACAGTAGCTAATCCTCATCCACAAAGGTCAACTTTCCATTAAAGCAATCAAGAATCATATCAATATGGAGGAAATCAAGGTCAAGGGTTGAGAGATAACTCCAACTAAAGATGGCAACAACCCTCTCAAAATCACCCTTTCAATCCCAACAAGCCTACTACCATCAATTATCTCAAAATCCACAACCTCAATTCTAGCAACAACCATAATCTCACTAATAACCATACCACAACTACCATACCAATCCCATCTCAATCTAAATACCAACCACCACACACTAGACCAACCTTCCACCAAAATAACTAAACCTCTTTCTCTAACCAACCCCAAGTGGATGACATACTTCGTACCTTCATCCAAGAGCAACGAGAGTTCTAAAAGAAGCAAGATACTTACATGGAAACCATAGCTAAGGCCTTGTCCCGTTTGACATTACCACTACTCAACAATAACCAAAATACCTTCCAACCATCAACATCTAGTGGTCTACCTTCTCAACTCAACCAAACCCCAAGGGTAGCATCAATATAATCACCCGAAGAAGTGATACAAAACTTGAGAAGATTGACCCCAAACCTATAATTGTGATGGAGGACGTTCATGATGAAGAAGTTAATGAAGCGGAGAAAATGGATAAAGATGAAAAAGAAGATGTTACAAAGGAAAAGGAGGAACAATTAAAGCCCAAAGAGCCAAAAAGGAAGAACATATTGGAAGGACCCACTCCTATACCTTTTCTAACTATGGCCAAGAAGGCTAAAAAGCATGAAGAGTTGGATCCTAATATGGTACAAATCTTTAAGAAGGTTGAGGTAACTATCCCACTTTTTGACTCAATTCATCAAGTTCTAAAATATGCTAAATTCCTTAAGGATGTGTGTACTCACAAGTAGAAAGTTAGTGATATAGGGATGAATCCGTTGGGTAATTCTATTTCTTTTGTGATAAGAGGTATTCTTGAAAAATATATAGTGATCTCAGTCCTTGCTTGGTATCTTGTGTGATTGGTGAGATGTAAATTATAGATTGATTGTGTGATTTGGGAGCGTGTGTGAGCATCATGCCACTCTCAATTTATGAGAAGTTGAATCTGGCATCGTCGAAGCAGTCCAGGGCTAAATTTGTATTGGTCGATAAAAGCATAGTTTCAGTTGTGGGTATTGCTGACGGTTAGCTCCTTATGGAGATGGATAGGGGATCAGAATTTTGCCCTTTACAGTGAACTTCTTGCCTGTGCTCTCATGAATAAGTTTCACATGTTCCAAAGACAGGATCCTGTTCACAGTGTGTGGAATGACTGGATTGTCTTTGAAGACAACTCTCATGCCAGGTGAGAGGCCTTCAGTGGGGATTTTCTTATCTCTCCAGCCTTTAGGTGCTTTCTTCTTAGTACATTTGTTCTCAGTGTTTGATAATGGCCGCCCAACATCAAACTTAGAATTGGTGTCTGGAGGCTCTGTATAACCTTGCACTGAGAGAAAGAGAAGGTTGGAATACTAAGTATTGTACAACTGTTTCTCTGTTGTCAGAGGGAGAGTTAGGGTTTGGCATCTTGAACAAGATGTGGTCCTCCCATAACTGTAGAATCAGCTCTCCCTTTGCTACATCGATGATGGCATTGGCAGTGGCTAAGAAGGGTCTTCCAAGGATGATGGATTCATCTTCTTCCTCCCTAGTATCCAAGATTATGAAATCTGCAGGGATGTAAAGATTCTCACCCTTTACTAAGACATCCTCTACATGACCATAAGCCTTTTCAGAGAGTGGCATAAGGTTTATGCTTGACCCGAGGTCACACAGAGACTTATCAAAGGTAATGGTGCCTATGGTGCACGAAATCAAGAAGCGTCTGGGATCCAGCAGCTTTTGAGGTAATCTCTGATGAACCAAAGCATTGAGTTCCTTGGTGAGCACTTGAGGTTCTTCCTCCAATGGCTCTGTGCCAACAACTTAGCATTTAGCTTCATCAGAATTTCTAGGTACCGAGCAACTTGCTCTTCCCTAGTTTCCTCTTCCTCATCAGAGTAGGAGTACTTTGCAGATTCTATGATCTTCAACCAAGCATTCAAGGGAACTTCAATGGGGTCTTCATCAACCTTTGGTTCCATTAGTTCTTTAGTAGGGAAGTTCTCCGTGGGCTGAGGGTTGCCAACTATCCCTATTATGGCCTTTAATGCCAGGACTTGTGTTTCTTTGGGCGTTGAACGCCTATTATGGATACCTTCACTGGCATTCAATGCCAGCTTTTGTGCTGCCTTGGGTGTTGAACTCCTAGTAAGGTGCTTCTTACTGGCGTTCAACACCAGTGATGGTGCCTCCTTGGGTGTTGAACGCCCAGTAAGGTCTTCCTTACTGGCGTTCAACACCAGTTTATCCCTTTCAGATTCGGCTTCCACCTCTATAGTGATGGAAGATGACTTATATTATCTACCTCTTTCTCCTATCTAAAAGGGCCATAAAAAGAGTGTAATCTCATTCAATCAATGCAATTTCATGAGTTAAATGGAGAATATTGTGGGACATTGCTTTGAAATGAGTTTTGTTGAATTTTAGGTGAAGAGAGCAACAAAAGAAAGAGGAAACAAGAAAAAGAAGCTGGGCGTGTGAGCTGGGTGATGAGCGGATAATTTATACGCTTTTTGGCATTGTTTTTAGTATGTTTTTGGTATGATCTAGTTAGTTTTTAGTATATTTTTATTAGTTTTTAGTTAAAATTCACTTTTCTGGACTTTACTATGAGTTTGTGTGCTTTTCTGTGATTTCAGGTATTTTCTGGCTGAAATTGAGGGACCTAAGCAAAAATCTGAATTGGAGACTGAAAAGGACTGCAGATGCTGTTGGATTCTGACCTCCCTGCACTCGAAGTGGATTTTCTGGAGCTATAGAAGCCCAATTGGCGCGCTCTCAACGGCGTTGAAAAGTAGACATCCTGGGCTTTCCGTCATCTTATCTTCAAGGGAACCGCCCTTCTCCCTGTAGGCTTGGGTTGCCTTGGGCTTTGGTGCACGGTCCTCCGTTAGGGCCCTTCTTTGGGCTTTCCTGGTGACTTGGCCGAGCTCTTTGAGAACAGGTCGGGTTGTCCTGACCTGAAAAGGTCGGTCGCTTTGTCTGTAGAACATCCCAGGTTGGACAACTCGACCCAGGGTATGAACAGTGCCCCTACTCGAGCTCAGTCTTCCTTTTTGAGGTCGAGTCTTTAGTTTTAGGAATTCGATCCGTCTTTGGTGAAGCTGAACTCGAGCATTTTGTTGATTTCTTCTTTGTAGAATTTTCCTTTTTGAATGCGGAAGGTTTCTGTTTCTTTAAAAGCGCGCGCTCTTGCATTAGCAATTTAGCTTTGGAAACATGCGAGGGTTTAACACCCTCATTAATGGGCTTTTAATGCCCCATTTCTCTTAGTTCTTTTATTCGAATTTTGTATCCAAGAGATGGTTTTTCTTTTTCCTGTAACTTCCCCTCTTTTTCGCTGCTTTCATCCTGCATTCGCGTTTTTTCTCTGTGACGCTTTGGTATTTGTTGGTGCTTCTGCTTCGCGGGACGATCTTTGCTGCTCCGCTCCGCTTTTCAGCTTTTTTCTTCAGAGCATTTCTCCTCCTTCTAGGTTGGTTTTGCTTTCTCTTCACCGTTTATTTCTGCTGCTTTGTATTTGATTCTTTGATGATGCTCTGGTTTTGTATGTTGGAAAGCTTGAACCTTTTCCTTATTACTGTGCTTGGTTTATTGCTGTGATGCTTGTTTCTTGGTCTTCTTTCATCCTTATGTATGCTTTGGGTGATTTTTCTGGTTTTCAGCTTCTTTTTAGGGCTTCATATGTTGTCGTTGGTTTCCGTACTGCTGTTTTAAAAAGGTTGCTCCTTTGATAACTTTGTTTGCTCCATTGATGAGTTTTGTCTTTGTTGATAGTTTTTTCTCTGACTTTAGCCTTTTTCTTCTCAAGACATTGTTTGTTGGAAGAGAGTTTTATCTTTTGTAGATTTTTCTGAGACTTTACTCTGTCATTGCCTCCAAAGGATGCCCCTGGACCTCGTTGTGCATCTTGGGGTTTTACTTTTATTGTTTGTGTGCTTGAGGTCGCGTTGTCCGAGTTGCTTCCATATTCCCCGAATTTTCTTTTGGGTTAGTAACCCGTTTCCTTTTTGTTTGTATGATTAGTTGGCCATGTCATCTCGCAAAAATATTGTCGAGGCATCCTCTAAGGTTCCTGAGGGGATGTCCGACTGGTTGGACTCCCTTGTGTTGCTATGTGTATCTCTAGCTAATTCGGAGTTTTGTGCAGAGCTTAGGAAACACCATCGGATATGTAGTAGTGAGAATCAAGAACACAACTATGAGTTGGTGGAACCTGATTCTGATGACAGGGTCTGCTTTCCTGTTCCGACCCAGGGAGAGTGTCATTTCTTTTATGCATACGATTTCTTCTTTAGCCAGATGAATATTACCCTTACTTTCACTTCCTTTGAGACCGACCTATTATGGTCTTGTAATGTATCCCCATCTCAGCTTCATCCGAATTCTTGGGGTTTTATTAAGATTTTTCAGCTGGTTTGCCATGAATTTGGTGTTAAGCCCTCTTTAACCCTTTTCCTGTATCTGTTTGTGTTTACCAAGCCTGGAACTACCAAAAAGAAAGCTTCTTGGATTTCTTTTAGGTAAGGACATAAGGTCTTTTCCATGTATGATGAGTCTTTCCGAGATTTTAAGAATTACTTTTAAGATCCGAGCTGTTGAAGGAGCTCGTCCTTTCTTCTTGGATGAGAATGGCGAGCCTCATTTTCCTTTAGAATGGCAGAGGAATGTAGTTGTATCTAGGTATACCTGGGAGATGTTAGACGAGGTTGAGCTGGCTTTTGTTGCTGCTTTAGAGGATATTTGGGGGGAACCTCCCCATCTTGAGACCAAGAAATTTCTGGGGGATCCATCATTGATTTGTACCATGCTGGGTATTTTATAAATTGTGTCCCCATTTTTTTTTCTACTTTCTTTTCTGGCTTGTAAGTTGTTGTATTTTTTTATTTTTCAGAGATGTCGAAGAATAATAACTCGCTGAAGGATTTTAAGAAGGCGAGGAAGGCTACCGCGGCTCAGAACGTCCCGGCCAAGGTGGTTGGAGAAGGGTCCTCCCAGGTTTTGTCGAAATCGCCTGTCCCGAGCTCTCCTGGGCCGAGGAGGATGATCCCTACTCCCTAGGTTTGTTTGCTTGATCCATCGCAAACTTCTGTTGGTACCTTCTCTCCTTCTGTCGCTCCTCCTCCAAAAAGACCTCGTATCGTCGAGACTTTTAATCTTGGTACTCCCGACTTTGATGATGTTGGGTTTGTAGATCAACAAATTACTCCCTATGGTGTCATGCCTACTAATGATGTATCCATTCTTCATTATTTAGACTTCATTACTCGGAGTGGTATTACACTGGCACATATGGGAGTGGCTTTATACCGGACTACTCAAGATCTTCCTATCCATGCTACCAAGGCTTTTATGGAGGAGGAAAAATCAGAGTTTGACCGAATTAAGGGTTTGAAGGAGGAGCTCGAGGTTAAAGTGGCCAAGCTGGAAAAGGAGCTGAAGGGGTAAAAGGCTCGGGCTGTTGGTCTAGCAGATGCTGTGCAACTGGCCGAGGATACGGCATTAAAACATAAGGATTGCTATGTTACTACTTATAGAGAGGTGATGGAGCTCAGAGGTAGCTTGGAGTCTGTTCGGGCCGATTATACTGAACTTCAGAGTCATCTTGTAGGCAGTATTACTACTGCTTATGAGAATCTGAAGGAGCAAGTTCAAGTTCTTGCGCCAGATCTTGACCTTTCCCTTTTTAGTCTGGACAATATTGTTAGGGATCGTAAGATTGTCCCTGACGATCCTGATGATGATGATGATGATTGTCCTTCATTGCCCGCTACCAAGACTTCTGTTGTGCCGACTTTTCTTACTTCCACGGCTGAGATCAATCACCCAGAGGGGGAATCGGATTGCCAAATCTTGAATCGGGATGAGGGATGGTGGATGCGGTGCCTCTTCAGACTCGTCCTCCTTCACCCCGAGTTGATGCCACTGAGAAGCCTTCTAATGTTAACTGAGTTTTCTTCTTGTTCATTGTAGATAGCCCGGCTTGTGGGCTTTTAAAACTCTTTATTTTGTAAATGATATTTTGAAGACTGTTGATACCCAATTAGTTGCTTTGTTTAGCAACTTTATTTTAAAAAAAAAGAAGTTTCCGAGCTTTTGGGGCTGCTTCTGGTGGCCTCTGAAGTTTGCTTTTTATCTTAACTAGCTGTTTTTATGTCAGGCCTGCTTGCACTTGGCTTAGTACCTTCCTAGGTTTTGGGAGTGTTAGAACTTTTCCTTTGTCTGACCTCTCTGGATTGGCTTGATTTCTTTGCTTAATGCTATTTTCAGCAATTTGTTTTGTTCTTTGGTTCACTGTGGTTGCGTATTTTGTCATGTTGATTTTGTCCAAAGAGTTGTTAGTGACCCTCTTTTAGGGGTTATTTTGGTAGCTTTATGTTTCGGACCGACTTCGTCACGTTGGGCCATGTCGATTTACTTTGTAATCCTCTTTTTTGGACCTTTGTTCAGGTCTCTTACAAGGATTACCTTTGTAGCTTTATATTTTGGGCCGACTTCGTCATGTCGGGCCCTGTCGAGTTACTTGGTAATCCTCTTTCTTGGACCTTGTTCAGGGCTCTTTCAGGGATTACCTTTGTAGCTTTATATTTTGGGCCGATTTCGTCATGTCGGGCCCTGTCGAGTTACTTGGTAATCCTCTTTCTTGGACCTTGTTCAGGGCTCTTTCAGGGATTACCTTTGTAGCTTTATATTTTGGGCCAACTTCGTCATGTCGGGCCCTGTTGAGTTACTTGGTAATCCTCTTTCTTGGACCTTGTTCAGGTCTCTTTCAGGGATTACCTTTGTAGCTTTATATTTTGGGCCGACTTCGTCATGTCGGGCCATGTCGAGTTACTTGGTAATCCTCTTTCTTGGACCTTGTTCAGGTCTCTTTTAGGGATTACCATTGTAACTTGTTCGTGGGAGTCCGACTTCATCATGTCGGGCTCTTCTAAGTTATAGTAATCCTCTTTTATAGGGTTGGCCAGACCTCTTTCCAGGGCTTTACTTATAACTTGGGTTGTTGTGGCTGGTCTGACTTCTTTGTGCCGGCCAGTCTTCAAATTATTTTATAGCAATCCATTTTATTAGGACCTCGTCAGGTCCTTTCTATGGATCACTTTCTATAACTTCTTGCATTATTCTGTTTTCCTCTTTGCTGATTTTGTAGAGATTGGGTTTTAACCCTTGTTTGGCAGACCTTTTAATGAATTTGGTTTTCATCTTTGGTCTTTATCACGATCGCACAGTGAATTTGATTTTCACTTTCTATTGATCTGTAGCTTTATAATGGACGATGAATGTTTCGGAATAATGCGGCTTGAGCGTGTGTAGAAGATCTAAACAGATTTTATTAAAAGAAAATGCAAATATACATGGGGGGTTAATTTCCTAAGTCGGGTGATTTGTAGGTCTTGGCTTGGCGTCTCGTTAAAAAACCTTTTCAGGAAAAAGAGTGCGCCTTATCCCAAGGTCCTTCATCATCCCTAGCAATAGTACCTTCTTAGGTTGCAGGCGTGCCATGACCTAGGAAGCTCTTGCTCGTTGAGTTCAGAAAGCCTGTAGTAGGCCTTTCCCAACACTTCTATGACTCGGTAGGGTCCTTTCCAGTTCGCTGCCAGCTTTCCTTCTCCAGGTCGAGTTGTTCCGATGTCGTTTCGGATTAGAATGAGGTCGTCCTCAGCAAAGGCCCGCTGTATTACTTATTGGTTGTATCTGGAAGCCATTCGTCGTTTCAACACCTCTTCCCTTATCCGAGCTTTTTCTCGGATTTCCGGAAGTAAGTCGAGCTCTTCCCTTTGAAGTTGGGAGTTGGCTTTTTCGCTATAATGGATCACTCTGGGTGATTCTTCTTCAACTTCCACTGGGATCATTGCCTCCATTCCGTATGCTAATTGGAAGGGTGATTCCTTTGTGGTGGAATGTGGCGTTGTTCGATATGCCCATAAGACCTGTGGGAGCTCCTCGGCCCAGGCTCCCTTTGCATCCTGTAATCTCCGCTTCAGCCTAGCCAGTATGACTTTGTTGGCAGCTTCATCTTGTCCATTGGCTTGGGGATGCTCAACAGAGGTGAATTGTTGTTTTATATTCAAGTCGGCCGCTAGCTTTCTGAAGCCTGCATCTGTGAACTGAGTACCATTGTCTGTGGTGATGGAGTATGGAACCCCAAACCTTGTGACGATATTTCTATATAAGAACTTTCGACTTCTTTGAGCAGTGGCGTTAACTAGGGGTTCTGCCTCAATCCACTTTGTAAAGTAGTCTATTCCCACTATGAGGAATTTGACTTGTCTCAATCCTTGGGGAAAGGGTCCGAGAAGATCGAGTCCCCATTTTGCGAATGGCCACGGTGAGGTCACGCTGATGAGTTCCTCTGGTGGGGCGATGCGAAACTTGGCATGTTTCTGACATGATGAACATGTCTTTACAAATTCTATGGCCTCTTTTTGTAGAGTTGGCCAATAAAATCTTGCCCGAAGTACTTTTTTGGCAAGTGCCTGCGCTCCGAGGTGGTTGCCACAAATGCCACTGTGTACTTCTTCTAGGACTTCCTTTGTGTTGGAAGTCGGCATGCATTTTAGTAGTGGTATTAAAATCCCTCTTTTGTAAAGAGTATTATTTATGATAGTATAATATTGTGCCTCCCGTTTCAACCTATTTGCCTCTTTTTCCTCTGTGGGGAGTGCTTCTGTTTTGAGGTAGTTAATTATGGGAGTCATCCATCCCTGATTGCGACCTGTTATGGCTAGGACTTTTTCTTCTTCTGAGATTGATGGATTCTGTAGAATTTCTTGGATGAAGCTTCTATTGTTGCCCCCTGGTTTGGTGCTGGCTAGTTTTGAGAGTGTATTGGCTTGGGCATTCTGTTCTCAGGGTATGTGATGAATCTCATATTCTCCGAATTGTTCGAGTTGTTCTCTGGCTTTTTCCAAGTACTTTTTTATGATGGGGTCTTTGGCTTGGTAGCTTCCTCTTATTTGTGAAGTAACTACCTGCGAGTCGCTAAAGATGATAAGCTTATGAGCTCCAATTTCCCTGGCCAGTTTCAAACCAGCTAGTAGTGCCTCATATTCCGCTTGATTATTTGAGGCAGGGAACCCAAATTTGAGGGAGAGTTCGATTTGGATTCCCTGGTTGCTTTCAATTATCACGCTTGCACCGCTTCCAGTTTTATTCGAGGAACCGTCCACGTAGAGATTCCATTCTGTGGGGATTTTTCGGTGTGTCTGTAAATTCTGCAATGAAGTCAGCCAAGTGTTGTGATTTGATGGCCGTCCGAGCTTCGTATTGAATATCAAATTCAGATAACTCGACTTCCCATTGTAAGATTCTGCCCACCAGGTCTGTTTTCTGTAAGATCCCTTTTATGGGCTGGTTGGTCCGAACTCTAATGGTGTAAGCCTGGAAGTATAGGCGAAGTCATTGTGATGTTAGTATGAAAGCGTAAGCGAACTTTTCTATTTTCTAGTAGTTCAGCTCGGATCCTTGTAATGCTTTGCTGATAAAGTATATGGGCTATTGCCTGCTGTCATCTTCTCGGACCAGTGCTGAGGCTACTGCCTGATTTCCTACTACGAGGTACAATATGAGTGGTTCTCCTTCCCGTGGCTGAGTTAGTATAGGTGGCTGTCCCAGGAATCTTTTAAAGTCTTGAAAGGATTGCTCACATTCTGCTGTCCATTCAAACTCCTTTCCCTTCCTTAGAGTGGCGTAGAAGGGGAGGGATCTTATTGCTGATTCAGCCAGGAATCTGGGCAAGGCTGCCAACCTCCCGTTGAGTTTTTGTACCTCTTTGACACATGTTGAACTTTTCTTGTCGAGTATGGCCTGGCATTTTTCCGGGTTTGCCTCGATTCCTCTCTGTGTGATCATAAAACCCAAGAATTTACCAGCTTCTACTGCGAAGGTGCATTTTACCAGATTGAGTCGCATGCCATGTTGTCTCATAGTGTCGAATACTTGGGTCATGTCGGATAATAACATCTCTTCGTTTTGTGTCTTTACTAGCATGTCGTCCATGTAGGCTTCCATGATTTTTCCGATGTGATCCAAAAAAACCTTGTTCATTAATCTTTGGTAAGTAGCTCCCGCGTTTTTAAGATCGAAGGGCATGACAATGTAGCAGTAATTTGCTTTTGGGGTTAAGAATGAGGTTTTTTCTTGGTCGGGTGGGTACATTGGGATTTGGTTATATCCCGAGTATGCATCCATAAAGGAGAGGTATTTATATCCAGAGGAGGCATCGACCAGTGCGTCGATGCTTGGGAGTGGATAAGGATATTTTGGGCAGGCTTTGTTGAGAGCGGTGTAGTCGGTGCACATTCGCCACTTCCCGTTTGATTTTTTCACCGACACGACGTTAGCATGCCATAGTGGGTATTTGAGTTCTCTTATGAAACCTGCCTCTAGTAGAGCTTGTACCTGCTCTTCCACAGCTTGAGAGCATTCTGGTCCCAGCTTTCTACGCCTCTGTTGCACTGGCCGAGATCCTGGGTAGACTGCTAGCTTGTGGCACATTAACTTGGGATCTATACCTGGCATGTCTGCGGCCTTCCATGCAAAGAGGTTGAAGTTATCCCATAAAAACTGTATGAGTGATTCTTTTATGTCTCCTTTTAGGAGTGTGCCGATATTGGTCGTTTGGTCTAGGGTATCCCCGATCTGAATTTTCTCTATTTCACCTTCAGGTTGTGGGCAGAGTTCTTCCCGCCTCTGAACTCCCTCGAGTTTGATTGTGTGGAATTCTTCTCCTCTGCCTCTGAGGTTTAGACTTTCATTGTAACATCGGCACGCCATCTTCTGATCTGCTTTTATCGTAGCTATCCCCTCTACAGTTGGGAACTTCATGCATAGATGTGGAGTTGAGACTATTGCACCGAGCTGATTCAACATTATCCGACCTATTAGGGCATTGTAGGCTGAACTTACGTCGACTACGATGTAATCTATCTTGAGTGTTCTTGACTGGTTTCCTTTTCCGAAAGTTGTGTGTAGCGAGATATATCCCATCAGTTGAACCGGGGTATCTCCTAATCCGAATAGGCTATCCGGATATACTCTGAGTTCTTTTTCTTCCAAGCCGAGCTTGTCGAAGGCAGTTTTGAATAAGTATTTGGCGGTGCTCCCCTGGTCTATCAGCGTGTGGTGGAGATTTGTGTTTGCCAGTATAATAGTGATGACCATGGGATCGTTGTGTCCTGATGTGATGCTGGATGCGTCTTCTTTGGTGAAAGTAATCGCGGGGATATCGGGTTCTTCCTCCTTCCCTTCGATATGATATACGTCTTTGAGATGTCATTTGCGAGATGATTTGGAGATTCCTCCCCCAGCGAATCCGCCGTGTATCATGTGGACATGTCTTTCTAGTGTACGAGGTGATCGCTCGGTTTGTCCAATATCTTTTGCTCTTCTTCTATTCCTCTGCTCATCGTCGCGGGTGGCTAGATATCGATCTAGCTTTCTGATGAGCGGATAATTTATACGCTTTTTGGCATTGTTTTTAGGTAGTTTTTAGTATGATCTAGTTACTTTTAGGGATGTTTTCATTAGTTTTTATGCTAAATTCACATTTCTGGACTTTACTATGAGTTTGTGTGTTTTTCTATGATTTCAGGTAATTTCTGGCTGAAATTGAGGGACCTGAGCAAAACTCTGATAGGAGGCTGACAAAGGACTACTGATGCTGTTGTAATCTGACCTCCCTGCACTCAAAATGGATTTTCTGGAGCTACAAAACTCCAAATGGCGCGCTCTCAATGGCTTTGGAAAGTAGACATCCAGAGCTTTCCAAGAATATATAATAGTCCATACTTTATTCATAATTAGACGACGTAAACTGGCGCTCAACGCCAGTTCCATGCTGCATTCTGGAGTCAAACGCCAGAAACACGTCACGAACCAGAGTTGAACGCCCAAAACATGTTACAACTTGGCGTTCAACTCCAAGAGAAGCCTCAGCTCGTGGATAGATCAAGCTCAACCCAAGCACACACCAAGTGGGCCCCGGAAGTTGATTTATGCAACAATTACTTACTTCTGTAAACCCTAGTAGCTAGTCTAGTATAAATAGGATAGTTTACTATTGTATTAGACATCTTTGGTCTCAGTTTTATTTTGTTATTCATCTGAGGAGACTATTGATCACATTTGAGGGCTGGCCATTCGGCCATGCCTGAACATTCATCACTTATGTATTTTCAACGGTGGAGTTTCTACACACCATAGATTAAGGGTGTGGAGCTCTGCTGTACCTTGAGTTTCAATGCAATTACTACTATTTTCTATTCAATTTGACTTGTTCTTATTGTAAGATATTCGTTGCACTTCAACATGATGAATGTGATGATCCCTGACACTCATCATCATTCTCACCTATGAACGCGCATGACTGACAACCACTTCCGTTTTACCTTAGACCGGGCGCATATCTCTTGGATTCCTTAATCAGAATCTTCGTGGTATAAGCTAGAATTGATGGCGGCATTCATGGAAATCCGGAAAGTCTAACCTTGTCTGTGGTATTCCGGGATTGAATGACTGTGACGAGCTTCAAACTCATGAAGGCTGGGCGTTAGTGAAAGACGCAAAAGAATCACGGGATTCTATTCCAACTTGATTGAGAACCGACAGATGATTAGCTGGGTTGTGACAGAGCATTTGGACCATTTTCACTAAGAGGATGAGATGTAGCCATTGACAACAGTGATGCCCTACATACAGCTTGCCATAGAAAGGAGTGATAAAAAACTGGAAGGAAGAAGTAGAAAAGCAAAGATTCAGAAGGAACACATCACCTCCATATACCTATTTGAAATTCCCACCATTGAATTACATGAGTAACTTTATCTTTATTTTCTATTTATTTTATTATCATTATTTAAACCAATAATCTCTTAATCCATTTAAATTCGCCTGACTGGGATTTACAAGATGACCATAGCTTGCTTCATACCAACAATCTCTGTGGGATCGACCCTTACTCACGTAAGGTATTACCTGGACGACCCAGTACACTTGTTGGTTAGTTGTGCGGAGTTGTGACAAAGTGTAATTCATGTTTAAGAGCACCAAGTCTTTGGAGCCATTGTTGATGATCACAATTTCGTCCACCAAGTTTTTGGCGCCGTTGCCGGGGATTGTTCGAGTATGGACAACTAACGGTTCATCTTGTTGCTCAGATTAGGTAATTTTCTTTTCAAAAAAGTTTTCAAAAAATTTTTTCAAAAATTTTCTTTATTTTCATTTTTCTAAAGAATATTTTCAAAAAATTTATTAAGAAAATACAAAAAAAAATCATAAAATCATAAAAATCAAAAATATTTTTTGTTTCTTGTTTGAGTCTTGAGTCAATTTTTAAGTTTGGTGTCAATTGCATGTTTTAAAAATTATTATGCATTTTTCGAAAAATTCATGCATTCATAGTGTTCTTCATGATCTTCAAGTTGTTCTTGGTAAATCTTCTTGTTTGATCTTGATGTTTTCTTGTTTTGTGTCTTTTATTATTTTTCATATGCATTTTTGCATTCATAGTATCCATGCATTAAAGAATTCTAAGTTTGGTGTCTTGCATGTTTTCTTTGCATCAAAAATTTTTTAAAAATATGTTCTTGATGTTCATCATGATCTTCAAAGTGTTCTTGGTGTTCATCTTGACATTCATAGTGTTCTTGCATGCATCATGAATTTTGATTCATAATTTTCATGTTGTGAGTAATTTTTGTTGTTTTTCTCTCTCATCATTAAAAATTCAAAAATCAAAAAATATCTTTTCCTTAATGTGATTGGTTCAAAAATTTGAAGTTTGTTACTTTCTTGTTAAGAAAGGTTCAATATTTAAATTCTAGAATCTTATCTTTTAGTTTTTTGTTAGTCAAGTAATTAGTTTTAATTTTAAAAATTAAATCTATCTTATCTTATCTTTTATATCATTTCTTTTTCAAAATTTTATCTTTTTCAAAAATTTGATTTTAAAATATCTTTTCTAACTTCTTATCTTCTTATCTTTTCAAATTTGATTTTGATATCTTTTTCAACTAACTAATTAACTTTTTGTTTGTTTCTTATCTTTTTCAAAATCACCTCACTACTTTTCCCTCTCTAATTTTCAAAAAATATCTCATCCCTTTTGCAAAATTCTTTTTAAATTAATTAATTGTTTTAAATTTTAATTTTAAGTCTATCTCATCTTTAATTTTTGAAAATCACTAACTCCTTTTCAAAAATTAATTTTCGAATTCTCTCTTTCATCTTCTTTTATTTATTTATTTATTTACTAACACTTCTCTTCACCTCTCTTCATCTCCAATCACTTCCTCTATCCTTACCCTTGTGTTTGGATTATTCCTTCTTCTTAATCCTTATCCCCTTTCTTCTTCTACTAATAATAAGGATCCTCTTTACTGTGACATAGAGGATTCCTCTTCCTTTTCTTTTTCTCTTCTCTTTCATATGAGCAGGAGCAAGGAAAAAGGCACTCTTGTTGAAGCTGATCCTGAACCTGAAAGGACTCTGAAGAGGAAACTAAGAGAAGCTAAATTACAACAATCCAGAGGCAACCTTTCTGAAATTTTCGAACAAGAGAAGGAGATGGCAGCCGAACCCAACAACAATAATGCAAGGAGGATGCTTGGTGATTTTACTAAACCCACGTCCAAGTTTGATGGAAGAAGCACCTCAATTCCTGCCATTGGAGCAAACAATTTTGAGCTGAAACCTCAATTAGTTACTTTAATGCAACAGAACTGCAAGTTTCATGGACTTCCATCTGAAGATCCTTACCAGTTTTTAACTGAGTTCTTGCAGATTTGTGAGACTGTTAAGACGAATCGAGTAGATCCTGAAGTCTACAGGCTCATGCTTTTCCCTTTTGCTGTAAGAGACAAAGCTAGAACATGGTTGGACTCACAACCTAAAGATAGCCTGGACTCCTGGGATAAGCTGGTCACGGCCTTCTTGGATAAATTCTTTCCTCCTCAAAAGCTGAGCAAGCTTAAAGTGGATGTTCAGAGCTTCAAGCAAAAAGATGGTGAATCCCTCTATGAAGCTTGGGAAAGATACAAGCAGATGACCAAAAAGTGTCCTTCTGACATATTTTCAGAATGGACCATATTAGATATATTCTATTATGGTCTATCTGAGTTTTCCAAAATGTCATTGGACCATTCTGCAGGTGGATCCATTCACCTAAAGAAAACGCCGGCAGAAGCTCAAGAACTTATTGACATGGTTGCAAATAACCAATTCATGTACAATTCTGAGAGGAATTCCGTGAATAATGGGACGCCTCAGAGGAAGGGAGTTCTTGAAATTGATGCTCTGAATGCCATATTGGCTCAGAACAAAGTGTTGACCCAGCAAGTCAACATGATTTCTCAAAGTCTGAATGGATGGCAAAATGCATCCAACAGTACTAAAGAGGCATCTTCTTAAGAAGAAGCTTATGATCCTGAGAACCCTGTAATGGCAGAGGTAAATTACATGGGTGAACCTTATGGAAACACCTATAATTCATCATGGAGAAATCACCCAAATTTCTCATGGAAGGATCAACAAAAGCCTCAACAAGGCTTTAATAATGGTGGAAGAAACATGTTTAGCAATAGCAAGCCTCTTCCATCATCTTCTCAGCAACAGACAGAGATTTCTGAGCAGAACTCCTCTAACTTAGTAAATATTGTCTCTGATGTCTAAGGTCACTTTAAGTTTCATGAGTGAAACAAGGTCCTCCATTAGAAATCTGGAGGCACAAGTGGGCCAGCTGAGTAAGAAAGTCACTGAAACCCCTCCTAGTACTCTCCCAAGCAATACAGAAGAGAATCCAAAGAGAGAGTGCAAGGCCATTGATATAGTCAATGATGACAAGTCATCATATACCCATTTTTCAAGCTAATTTCACTTGTTTTGTTAGTCTTTATGCACTTTCTTGCTTTCTAAGTAAGTGATTTGGAGTGAAAATGCATAACTTCTTTAAATCAAGCAACCACCATGAAATTAATGTTAACTCATGAGGTTTAAGCTAATTTTAATTGAATTTTAATTGATTTATAAGCCTTATGAATTTAGTGATAGTTGGAGTGGTTGTTTTGGTTTATTTTAGGTGAAGAAAAGAATAAAAGAGAAAAGCGTGGCCTAAGAAAGCGTGACCCAAGGAGAAGGAAGTGTGGTCAAAGGAAGGAAAAGTGTGCCGCATGCAATGGGGGAGGCAAGCATTGCCCTCCACAAGGGCACACTGCCCTCTAGGAGGGCAACATAAGGGAACAAGGCATAAAAGGCAACTCTGCCCTGCCCACTACAAGGGCAGAGCACAAATTTGTTCCTTGGAATCAAGAAGAAGAAAATGTTGCCCTGCCCTCCACAAGGGCAGTATCGGGCTCACCAAGGAAGAAAATCAAAGGAAAAATGCCTATAATGCTTGCCACAAGAGTTGAACACGGGACCATGAGGAAGCAAGGAACTAGGCCCCATTAGGGTGCCAAGAAAGCCAAGGAAATTGAATAGCGTGTGTTTCTGCCAGGATTCGAACTCGGGACTTCAGTTTGGAAACACTGCCCTGCCCTCCGCGAGGGCAGGGCAGCATTTTGTTGTGGCATGAATCTGGCGCACCAAGGCTCAATTTTGGCGCACCACGGCATGATTCTGGCAGCACCAGCACGCACCATCACAATTCTGGCGCACCAACTTTTTCTGCCCTGCCCTCGCTGAAGGCAGGGCAGCGTTCTGCGCACCAAGGCACGATCCTGGCAGCATCCTGCGCACCAGCCCGCACCAAGCCGCACCACACATCAATTTTCTGCCCTGCCCTCCACAAGGGCAGGGCAGCCTCCTGGAAGCTATTATTTTGGGCCGAAAATTTAATTAAAATTCTAATTTAATTCATTTCTTCACCAAATCAAAAGCCCATCCAAATCCCAAAATCCAAGAATAGAAAGTGTATAAATAGGAGCTAGTTTGATGTAATTAGGACCTTTTACTTGACTTTTGAATTTTGCACTTTCTTTTGAGCTTTGAATTTTATTTTTGCACTTGGGAACTTCTCTTGGTGACTCCACTGAGATTTCAGAGAATTGGGGAGGAGAATTGATCTCTCTTCTTCCTCGTTCTTGCTTGGGCATTTTTAATTTCCTTGTTTTGAGTCTTGGGTGTTAAGAATTGAGGAAATTCTGTCTCAATCTCCACTCAAGAGCTCTTTAATTTCTTTTCTGCATAATTGAATTCATTTACATTCTCTTTACTGCTTCTTCTTCAATTTCTTGTCAATTGCTTTGTGGACTTGGATCTGGGAAGGCAATTGAGATCTAGACTTTGCTTTCTAGTCTCTTGAGTCCTGAGATCCCAATTTCCTTGTTGGTTCTTCTGTGAACCCTGCTGCACTTTAATTTCAATTTCTGTTTGAACTTTAGTTTATTCCAATTCATCTTCTACTTTATTAATTGTTGCAATCTACTTTCTCTTGCTGGAATTCTGAATTCCCAACCCTTAATTCCCCTTTTATATTCAAGCAATTTATATTTCTTCCCATTTAAGTTACTGCAATTTACATTTCTTGCACTTTAAGCTTCAGTCATTTACTTTCTTGTTCTTTAAGATTCAGCAAGTTTACTTTCCTGCTCTTTAATTTACTGCAAATTCCCCCTCTCCCTTTATTTTCCAAGCAATTTAGCTTCTGTTAAATACAACCCACTCAACCAAAACTTGATTCGCTTGACTAAATCAACCACTAAACTAAAATTGCTCAATCCTTCAATCCCTGTGGGATCGACCTCACTCATGTGAGTTATTATTACTTGATGCGACCCGGTACACTTGCCGTTGAGTTTTGTGTTGGATCGCTTTCCACACATCAGTCAATATGGCCAAATGCAAGGAGGAAGGAGAGGACGAAAATCCTAGTGAGGAAGACCTCCTGGGACGTCTCTCAAGCAAGAAGGAGTTCCCTATTGAGGACCTAAAGGAGTCTGAGGCTCATATAGAGACCATAGAGATCCCATTAAACCTCCTTCTGCCATTTATGAGCTCTGAAGACTATTCTTCCTCTAAAGAGGATGAAGATGTCATTGGAGAGCAAGTTGCTCAATATTTAGGAGCTATCATGAAGCTGAATGCCAAGTTGTTTGGTAATAAGACTTGGGAAGGTGAACCTCCTTGCTCATTAGTGAACTAGATACATGGGTTCAACAAACTTTACCTCAAAAGAGACAAGACCCTGGTAAATTATTAATACCCTGTACCATAGGCACCATGACCTTTAACAAGGCTCTGTGTGATCTAGGGTCAGGCATAAATCTTATGCCACTCTCTGTAATGGAGAAACTAGGGATCATTGAGGTACAACCTGCCATATTCTCATTACAAATGGCAGACAAGTCAATAATACAAGCTTATGGATTAGTAGAGGACGTGTTGGTAAAGGTTTAAGGCCTTTACATCCCTGCTGATTTCATAATCTTAGACACTAGGAAGGAGGAGGATGAATGCATCATCCTTGGGAGACCTTTCCTAGCCACAGTAGGAGCTGTGATTGATGTTGATAGAGGAGAGCTAGTCCTTCAATTGAATGGGGACTACCTTGTGTTTAAAGCTCAAGGATCTTCCTCTGCAACCATGGAGAGGAAGCATGAAAAGCTTCTCTCAATTCAGAGTCAAACAAAGCCCCCACAATCAAACTCTAAGTTTGGTGTTAGGAGGCCACAACCAAACTCTAAGTTTGGTGTTGAACCCCCATGTCCAAACTCTAAGTTTGGTGTTGGGAGTTCACAACATTGACCTGATCACATTTGTGGCTCCAAGAGAGCCCACTATCAAGCTAGTGACATTAAAGGAGCGCTTATTGGGAGGCAACCCAATTTTTATTTATCTAATTTTATTTTTATTATTATTTTATGTTTTCTTAGGTTCATGATCATGTGGAGTCACGAAAAAAATACAAAAATTAAAAATAGAATCAAAAACAGCAGAAGAAAAATCACACCCTGGAGGAAGAACTTACTGGCGTTCAATGCCAGTAAGGAGCATCTGGCTGGCGTTCAACGCCAGAACAGAGCATGGATCTGGCATTGAACGCCAGAAACAAGCAACATCCTGGCATTCAAATGCCAGGAATGCACCCTGAGGAGAGCTGGCGCTGAACGTCAGAAACAAGCATTGAATTGGCGTTCAACGCCAGAATCATGCTGCACATGGGCGTTGAACGCCCAGAACATGCATCACTTCGGCGTTTAAACGCCATAATTGCATGCAAAGGCATTTTACATGCCTAATTGGTGCAGGAATGTATATCCTTGATACCTCAGGATCTGTGGACCCCACAGGATCATCTCAGGATCTGTGGACCCCACAGGATCCCCACCTACCTCCACTCACCTTCTCTCTTTCACCAATCACCTCAATCTCTTTTCCCAATCACCTCTTCACCACTCACATCCATCCATCTCTTTCCCACCCAATCCCACCCATATAGCCGACCACACACATCCCTCCATCTCCTCCATATCTTCTTCTTCCTCTTCTATTCTTTCTTCTTTTGCTCAAGGGCGAGCAACCATCTAAGTTTGGTGTGGTAAAAAGCATAGCTTTTTGTTTTGCCATAACCATTGATGGAACCTAAGGCCAGAGAAACCTCTAAGAAAGAGGAAAGGGAAGGCAATTGCTTCCACCTCTGGGTCATGGGAAAAGGAGAGATTCATCTAAAGGGTCTATAGCTCAGTGGTAGAATATTTGACTGCAAATCAAGAGATCCCTGAGATACCTCAGGGGATACATTTTTCTCCACACAATTATTGGGAGTAACTAAGGATAGGAGCACCAAAATCACTAAGGATCATGCAACAGAAGCAAGGAAGAGACATAGAGGAGCTCAAAGAGCACCATTGATCCTTCAAGAAGGCGCCACCCTCACTAAGGTGGACTCATTCCTTAACTTCCTTGTTCTTAATTCTCTGTTTTTCGATTTTTATGCTATATATTTTTTTATATCTTGTGTCTCTACGTCACGATCATTAGTATTTAGTAACTATGTCTTAAGGCTATGAATAATTCTATTAATCATTCACCCCTCTTAAATGAAAAATGTTTTTAATTCAAAAGAACAAGAAGTACATGAGTTTCGAATTTATCCTTAAATTTAGTTTAATTATATTGATATGGTGACAATACTTTTTGTTCTCTGAATGAATGCTTGAACAGTGCATATTTTTTATCTTGTTGTTTATGGATGTTAAAATTATTGGCTCTTGAAAGAATGATGAATAAGAGAAATGTTATTGATGATCTGAAAAATCATAAAATTGATTCTTGAAGCAAGAAAAAGTAGTGAAAAAGCAAAAGGCTTGCGAAAAAAAAGGTGGCGAAAAAAATAGAAAGAAAAAGAAAAAGCAAGCAGAAAAAGTCAATAGCCCTTAAAACCAAAAGGCAAGGGTAAAAGGGATCCAAGGCTTTGAGCATCAATGGATAGGAGGGCCCAAGGAAATAAATCCAGGCCTAAGCGGCTAAATCATGTTGTCCCTAACCATGTGCTTGTGTCATGAAGGTCCAAGTGAAAAGCTTGAGACTGAGTGGTTAAAGTCGTGATCCAAAGCAAAAAGAGTGTGCTTAAGAGCTCTGGACACCTCTAACTGGGGACTCTAGCAAAGCTGAGTCACAATCTGAAAAGGTTCACCCATTTATGTGTATGTGGCATTTATGTATCCGATGGTAATACTAGAAAACAAAATGCTTAGGGCCACGGCCAAGACTCATAAAAGTAGCTGTGTTTAAGAATCAACAAACTTAACTAGGAGAATCAATAACACTATCTGAAATTCTAAGTTCCTATAGAAGCCAATCATTCTAAACTTCAAAGGAAAAAGTGAGATGCCAAAACTGTTCAGAAGCAAAAAGCTACAAGTCCCGCTCATCTAATTAGAATTAATATTCATTGATATTTTGGGATTTATAGTATATTCTCTTCTTTTTATCCTAATTGATTTTCGGTTGCTTGGGGACAAGCAATTTAAGTTTGGTGTTGTGATGAGCGGATAATTTATACGCTTTTTGGCATTGTTTTTAGGTAGTTTTTAGTATGATCTAGTTACTTTTAGGGATGTTTTCATTAGTTTTTATGCTAAATTCACATTTCTGGATTTTACTATGAGTTTGTGTGTTTTTCTAGGATTTCAGGTAATTTCTGGCTGAAATTGAGGGACCTGAGCAAAACTCTGATAGGAGGCTGACAAAGGACTGCTGATGCTGTTGGAATCTGACCTCCCTGCACTCAAAATGGATTTTCTGGAGCTACAGAACTCCAAATGGCGCGCTCTTAATGGCGTTGGAAAGTAGACATCCAGAGCTTTCCAGCAATATATAATAGTTCATACTTTATTCGTAATTAAATGACATAAACTGGCGCTCAACGCCAGTTCCATGATGCATTCTGGAGTCAAACACCAGAAACACGTCACGAACCAGAGTTGAACGCCCAAATCACGTTACAACTTGGCATTCAACTCCAAGAGAAGCCTCAGCTTGTGGATAGATCAAGCTCAGCCCAAGCACACACCAAGTGGGCCCCGGAAGTTGATTTATGCATCAATTACTTACTTCTGTAAACGCTAGTAGCTAGTCTAGTATAAATAGGATAGTTTACTATTGTATTAGACATCTTTGGTCTCAGTTTTATTTTGTTATTGATCTGAGGAGACTATTGATCACGTTTGGGGGCTGGCCATTCGGCCATGCCTGAACCTTCATCACTTATGTATTTTCAATGGTGGAGTTTCTACACACCATAGATTAAGGGTGTGGAGCTCTGCTGTACCTCGAGTTTCAATGCAATTATTATTATTTTCTATTCAATTCGACTTGTTCTTATTCTAAGATATTCATTGCACTTCAACATGATGAATGTGATGATCCGTGACACTCATCATCATTCTCACCTATGAACGCGCGTGACTGACAACCACTTCCGTTCTACCTTAGACCGGGCGCATATCTCTTGGATTCCTTAATCAGAATCTTCGTGGTATAAGCTAGAATTGATGGCGGCATTCATGGGAATCCGGAAAGTCTAACCTTGTCTATGGTATTCTGAGTAGGATTCCGGGATTGAATGACTGTGATGAGCTTCAAACTCCTAAAAGCTGGGTGTTAGTGACAGACGCAAAAGAATCATGGGATTCTATTCCAACCTGATTGAGAACCGACAAATGATTAGCTATGCTGTGACAGAGCATTTGGACGATTTTCACTGAGAGGATGGGATGTAGCCATTGACAACTGTGATGCCCTACATACAGCTTGCCATAGAAAGGAGTGATAAAAAACTAGAAGGAAGAAGTAGAAAAGCAAAGATTCAGAAGGAACACAGCACCTCCATACACCTATCTGAAATTCCCACCATTGAATTACATGAGTAACTTTATCTTTATTTTCTATTTATTTTATTATCATTACTTAAACCAATAATCTCTTAATCCATTTAAATTCGCCTGACTGGAATTTACAAGATGACCATAGCTTGCTTCATACCAACAATCTCTGTGGGATCGACCCTTACTCACGTAAGGTATTACTTGGACGACCCAGTACACTTGCAGGTTAGTTGTGCGGAGTTATGACAAAGTGTAATTCATGTTTAAAAGCACCAAGTCTTTGGAGCCATTGTTGATGATCACAATTTCGTCCACCACTTTCCTTCTCTTACTAGTTTTTCTATGACATTTTTTAGATCGAAACACTCATTGGTGGAATGCCTGCGGATCCGATGGTATTCACAATATTCAGCCCGGTTTCCTCCTCCTTTTTTGCCTTTGAGTGGCTGAGCTGGTGGTATTTTTTCTGTGTTACAAACCTCTCTGTATACATCCACAAGAGACACCCGAAGGGGGTATAATTGTGGTATTTTTTATTTTCTCTCCATGTCGATCTTCCTTCTTTCTGGAATCTTTGTCCTTATCCCGGGAGGCAAATCTGGCTTTTGAGGTCTCTCCTAGTCGGGATTTTTCCTCCATGTTGATGTAATTCTCTACTCATTCTTGCACTTCGTTCAGAGATGTGGGGTATTTTTTTGATATAGATTGACTAAAAGGTCATTCTCGCAAGCTATTAATAAGGCCCATAATGGCGGCCTCTGTCGGTAGGTTCTGTATGTCCAGGCAGGTCTTGTTGAATCTTTCCATGTAGTTGCGAAGGGTTTTCCGTTCTCCTTGCCTGATTCTTAATAGACTCAGAGCATGTTTAGGAGGTAGGTTGTCGAACCATCTAATTGCCGTCTTTGTCAAAGTAGTCAGAAAGGCTTTGCATCGAACTGCATATGAGGCATCGGTGAGGTACATTATACTTCTGAAATTATTGAGATGATGGCCAGGATCTGTAGTGCCATCGTATAAGGTCATATCTGGGAGTTTAAAGTCTTTTGGGATTTTGGTCTTCATGATCTCCTTGGTGAATGGGTCTTGCTCCTTGCGGGAACTATTCTCGTAAGGGGATCGGTTGGCTTTGGTCTTGATATCGGCCTCAAGTTTTAGGAGTTTGTTCTCCAATTCCCGACGTCGCCTTATTTCCCTTTGTAGGTCTTTCTCCACCTCTCGCTGACGTAGAGCTTCTTCTTCAAGTTATTTTAAATGGTCTTAGAGTGCATCCATGGCCCCCGCATTTGGAGAGTTCTTCTTGTTGTTAGGTTGGGAAGTATCTTTTGGTGTGCTGTCCGCGTTTTTGTGCAGTATTCTATCCTCTAGATCTGAAGTGTGGTCGTTGTCATGGTCGTCCACCATAATGATGGGATGACTTCTAGCCTCCCCAGCAACGGCGCCAATGTTTCGAGGGTTACCTGAAACTGTAGGTCGATCTCGGACGAGATCTTCTGTGCTGGTCGGAGCTGTTGAGTCCGACTTGTTGGACTTGGTAGTGGTGTTGATCCTTCATCCCCAGAAGGTGGGGGGTACTTGCAAGGGACTCCAATGCTTAAGTTAGCAAGGGTATTAAGCAGGTATTGAGTAGAATCAGAGTATGAGTTATACCTGGGTGCTCCAATGTATTTATAATGGCGTAGGGTGATCTTTGCAGATAAGATAAGTTAGTTGTCTTATCTTATCTTTATCTTATCTTTGAATGCGGTCATCTTATCTTCAGGGGAACCGCCCTTCCCTTTGTAGGCTTCGGCTGCCTTAGGATTTGGGTCGTGTTCCTCTATTTGGGCCCTTTGCTGGGCTTTCTTGGTGACTTGGTCGAGCTCCCTGAGAAGAGGTTGGGTCATTCTGACCTGAAGAGGTCGGTCGCTTTGTCTGTAGAACATCTCGAGTCAGACCACTTCGACCCAAGGTATGAACAGTCACTGATTATACCAAATGTATTTCCAAATCAAAGTGTTGGGAGGATTACATGTCACTATATCCACCCAAACCCCAATTTGGTCCAACATGAAAAAGCATTTCTAGCATGATCTCCTCATCCCTTTTCCAAGGCTCAGAGGAGATCCAATTATGGAGAGTTTCTTTTCCAAGACAACTAACTAATTGAATTAAGATTGAAAGCTTTCTAGTAAAATCAATAGAAAAGAAAGAAGAAGAAGAATGAAAACTATAATTGATCTATCAAATTATAACAGAGCTCCCTAACCCAATGAAAGGGGTTTAGTTGTTCATAGCTCTGGAAATGGAAAATGGTAGGAAAGAGTACATGCTTAACAAAACTAGAAAATGCAGAAAGTAAATATACAGAGTGTAGTTCTCCAAAAGTGCCAACCTTCTCTATAGTTCAAAACTACTCCTATATATACTACTCTTCTTGATCTTCTAGTGAGTTCTTCAAGTCTTGGATATAGGCCTTTGATCTTGAGTTGAAGCAGTTACAATCTTTAGTGAGCTCAGCTTTGTTTGCAGAAAAGTGTGAGTTAGGCATGGGCGTTAGTTAGGATGTTAGTGGCATTAACGTTAAGTGAGGATGTGGGTTCGAGAACGTTAGTGACAATCACCTTTTCCACTAACGTTCCAGCCCAAAATGATCAACGTTAACTTCAACGTTAGTGGCACTAACGTGACCACTAACGTTGCCTCTTGGTCCTTCGCAAATGTTATTGGGACTCACCTTTTCCAATAACGTTTCCTTTTGCCCCCTTTCCCTACATTAGATTTCACGTTAGTATAACTAACGTGACTCTTAACGTGGGCATGCCTAAGCTTCGAGAGCGTTAGTGACACTTACCTTTGTCACTAACGCTCCAAACGCCCCTCCTTCCCACGTTAGAGTTCACGTTAATTAGATCAACGTAGCCACTAACGTGGTAGTGATTGCCATCTCCAATGTTAGTGACAAAGGTGAGTGTCACTAACGTTGGCTTATCATGCTTAGCTCCACGTTATCTCTCACGTTAGTGGTCTTAATGTGACCACTAACGTGGGCACTCTTGGGTTGGTCCAACGTTAGTGACAAAGGTTAGTGTCACTAACGTTGGTGATTGGTTCTTCATCCCACGTTAGAGTTCACGTTAATTGGATTAACGTGACTCTTAACGTGGCTTCATTGTGCCTTTGTGGAACGTTAATGGCAATCACTTTTACCACTAACATTAGAGCTCCTCTTCCTCCTCTACGATAGCTACCACATTAATGTAGTTAATGTGGCAACTAACGTGGGCTATGATGGCTTCGAAGGCGTTATTGGCGATCACTTTTTCCATTAACACTACAAGGTTGTCCCCATTCCACATTAGTGGTCACGTTAATTAGATTAACGTGGCTGCTAACGTGGCTCCTTCTTGCTTCCTTTGACCTGAAATCAAGCAATTAGAGTGCATCAAAGCTCTGTTCCAAGTCATGAGATTATACATCATCAATTATATCATACAATTCCTGCCTAATCCCCATGAAATCATGTAAAGTTCACAATAATTGCTTGAATCAAGGTGTAAGTGTATTTTCATCCAAAACTTGCTTATTTACTAAGAAAATGCATGAAACTACCCTAAAACAGTAAAGAAAAGGTCAGTGAAACTGGCCAACATGCCCTAGCATCACAACACCAAACTTAAAGCTTGCTTGTCCCTAAGCAAGTACTGAAACACAGGAAAAATGAATGAAAGAATAAGATAAACAATTAATCATTATAGAAGTCAAATCCTTGGTTTATGGGGTTTCATGCATAGTTAGGTTTATTCCTTCACTGGTTTTCAGGCCTTTATTATGTCCTTGAACACTCACTTGATTGCATCCTTTGAGACTTCGTAATTGTTGATCCTTCCTTCCTTTCCAGGTTTTATTGCATTCTTTTTAGGCTAAGTGCTCTGTAAGACGGCGACTCTTTATGATAAGCTTTCAGCCAATACTCCCGAACCAGTTAGTTCAAGGTGCTAGGTGTTAAGACACCCCTAAGGACGTACTCCCTCAAGTCTCTTTCCCTCATACATACACACCACAGGTATATGGCTTGTTATTTTTCTTTCTTGAGACCTTGGTGTCCAGCACCTCTTTGGGTTACTAAGTACTCTGTAGCAAATGTTACTCTTGATAGTGGACTTTCAGCTGATAATTCCGGATTAGTTAACTCAAGTTACCAAGTGATAAGGCACCTCTGAGAGCTTATTCATCCAAGCATATCCCTTGCACAGGAACACCACAGACACATGCCTCAATATTCAACCCTTGGTGCCTAGCCTTATTTCTTATTATTTTTCTTTCTTTTTCAACTCTTATTGCTCTTTCTCTTTTCTTATTAGGATCTTATTTTTGTGTTAGTCTCATAGGATGTGTTTCAAGCATGTGGTTTAGAGCATATAGTTGCCTATATACCTTGTTGGCGAACCAACTTAGCTAATTAATCACCATACCACAAACATTCAGACTTTGCTTCACAAGATAACTCCAATCTTGTTTTTCATAACATTTTCTTTTTAATTGACTTAAAAGGACAAGCATACATATAAGAAAGATGAAAATGAAAGCTAGGGTCTAGATCACTACACTTATATGTAAACAACGAAATCTTAAAGACAGAATTGAAAATTTCTAAGCTACTATGGAAGCATGTTCTATTTCATACATGATTTTCCTTATTTAAAGCTTGAAAAAGATAAAACTAAGAAGGAACTCCACCACCTTTCACTTATTGGAATGCTCATGTCCCTTTGTCTTGGGATCCTCCTTGATTGCTTGAGTCCCCATTTCCTTTGCGCCTCCCGATGCAGCTGCCGTCCTTCGTTGAGCACGCTAAACTCGTTGAATGCTTTCATCTGAGCCAACAGACGTTGGTTGAGTTCTTGAAAGTGTTTGTCTTGGCGCTCTTGCCTTTCGGTCACTTGATTGATGGCTTGCATGAGCTGGGAGTAATGCTTCTATTGCAGCTCCATTTGTTGTTTCTGCCACTCCCTTTGTTGACCCATCCAATTAGATAGTAGTTCTTCTTGATGATCCATCCTTTGAGATTGAACATGCAGTTGTTGTTCTTGTCCCTCCATATAGCTCCTTGCCAGATCCTTAATGGCTCCTTGAATGTGAACCAGATTTATGTTGGTCGGATCATATTACTCTTCTTGCTGGTACCCTGTTTGTTGGGGTTCTTCTTGGTGAGGTTCTTCTTGGTGAGGCTCTTCTTGTGCAGTTCTTTTCCTTATCTGAGGCCTTCTTTGCTGTTGAGCGAGTGCCACATAGTTTATACGCTGGAGCGTAACTAACCTCCCCGGGTTTACCCATTTTGGATTGTTATCTTCGAATACTACCTTGGCTTTCCTACATAGTCTAAGGATGGTGCTGGGGTACCAAAGTCTAGCACTTGGATCATTCTTCTCGGCTGAATCTTGGATTCCCTCAGCTATAATTTCATGCACATTAATGCCTCTACCCTTTATTAAGCAATGTACCATAGTAGCTCGAGCAATGTTGACGTCAGAATTATTTGAGGCTGGGAGGATAGAACTCCTTACGAGCTCAAACCATCCCTTGGCTTCTGGGATGAGGTCTCCTCTCCTAATGAACCATGGCCTCTTATCCGAGTACCTTTCCTAATCAGATCCTATAACACACATATCGTTCACAATTTCTTCATGTTCATCCTCGTCGGAGACATTGCTTATTCTTACTTGATAACTGAGCTCATCAAAATATGGCAATCTCAGCTGAAGAGTCCTTGTTATAGCATTGGGGCCGAAGTCCACCTCTATTCCTCTCACGTAGCTTTTGAAGGTGGGGGCCCTAGTATTGTCTTCTCTGGCCACATTGGCGTAGAACTCCTTGATAAGGTTTGCATTTATCTTTGTTTCTGGGTTCGTGAGCTTTTTGCCAACCCCTCTGTTCAATCTTTTCTCTAATCTTTGGGCACTCATCCTTGTTAAAATGGAATGTCAACTTTGACAATATTTTCTTGTTTTTTATCCGTTCAAATTAGAGCTCATGGAAGGCGGTCTTAAATCTTCCTGCATCGAAAGGAATGCTCTCCACCGGTTCCTTCCCCTTTCGCCTCTTGGAGCTTGATGATGCCATGAATGAGACTTGGTGTGTGAAGATGTTAAGTGTGTGTGTTCGAGAGAAGGAAGAGAGATGGATTGGAATGAGAATTGCGTATGGCAAGGTGTAGAGTGGTGGTCATTTATATAGGAAGATGATAGGTGATTGAAGGGTGTGGATTGATGGCATGGCTTAATGGTGAATGGCTGGGGTTTGGCATTGGATAGTCACAAGGATCACTTCTTTTATGATGGTCTTGGTTCAGTCCCCATGGCTATCCTACTCCCAATGTTGCATGGCAATATTTCCCAAGTTACTCCCCTTGAAGACAAGTGTGTAGTTCTGTGGGTGAAGTGGCCGAACCCCCCTTCAATTGGTTTGTCCCATCAGGTTCCTCCAATATTCCCTTCAAATTCCTTGCAAAACAAAAGGAGAGAGAGATTATTTTGAATTGTGGCGGTAAAAAAAACTTTTGGAAGGCTAGCCACCTCCCTTTTTTTTTGCTTTTGACTAACTAAGAGCCATTCATGAATGTAAACCAACCGACTAATCAAATGCTCATGCATGCAATGTTGGTGACACCAAACTTAGTTTGTGATCATATGGTGCAACAAGATTTGATTAAAACTCTAAAATTAACATAATATGGATTGTGTTCAAGCCCTCTTAGTGTGCCTTGAACACCAAACTTATCATTTACCATATGCTGCATATAAAGATTCTTATAGGTGTTTGTCAGAGTTGATTTAGAATCCATGAACTTTTCTTTATTAACTACTATTAAAGATTAAAAAGGAGAGGGTATAGAACATGGGTTGCCTCCCATGAAGCGCTTCTTTAGCGTCATTAGCTTGACGTTCGGCCTTTGTCAGGGTTGTTGGTAGTGCTTCAAATCTTCCCCTCTTGCAGTGAATCTGTCTCCATTGGCTTTGTTGAGAAGCTCCACATGTTCTAAGGACAAAATTTTTCTGATGGTGTACACTTGAGGCAGTTGAGATGGGATGGTGGGGAGATGAGGTGGAATGGGCGGAAGATAAGTAGAGACCACTTCATCTCCTAGAGAGAAATTGTTCATACCCTGGGTTGAGCTGTCCAACCCAAGATGTTCTACAGACAAAGCGACCGACCTCTTCAGGTCAAGATGACCCGACCTCTTCTCAAAGAGCTCGGCCAAATCACAGGAAAGCCCAATAAAGGGCCCAAATAGAGGAACATGACCCCAATCCAAAGGTAGCCCAAGCCTATAGATATAAGGGCGGTTCCCATGAAAGATAAAGATAAAGATAAAGATAAGATAACTAACTTATCTTATCTGCGAAGGTCACTCTACACCATTATAAATACACTGGAGCACCCAGGTATAACTCATACTCTGATTCTACTCAATACTTGTTTAATACCCTTGCTAACTTAAGCATCAGAGTCCCTTGCAGGTACCCCCCACCCTCCGAGGACGAAGGATCAGCTGCAGCCACCATCAACAAATCGGACACAACATCTCTGACCAGTAAAGAAGATCTCGTTCGAGATCGACCTATAGTTTCAGGTAACCCTCAGAATATTGGCGCCGTTGCCGGGAAACCTGGAAGTCATCCCATCACCATAGCGGACGACCATGAAAATGACCACACCTCAGATCTAGAGGAAAGAACGCCGCAAAAAAATGTGGACACCACATCAAAAGATACTTTCCAAATCAACAACAAGAAGAACTCCCCAAACGAGGGAGTCATGGATGCATTTCAAGACCGGTTAAAACAACTTGAAGAAGAAGCCCTACGCCAACGAGAGGCCGAGAAAGACCTACAAAGGGAAATAAGACGACGCCGGGAATTGGAGAACAAACTCCTAAAACTTGAAGCCGATGTCAAGAATAAAGCCAGCCGATCCACTCTCGAAGATAGCTCCGGCAAGGAGCAAGACTCCGTTCACCAAGGAGATCATGAAGACGAAAATCCCAAAGGACTTTAAACTCCCGGACATGACCTTATACGACGGAACTATAGATCCCGGCCATCATCTCAGCAATTTCAGAAGCAGAATGTATCTCACCGATGCCTCAGATGCAGTTCGTTGTAAAGCCTTTCCAACTACTTTAACAAAAACAGCAATTAGATGGTTCAATAACCTCCCTCCTAGGTCTATCTCAAGTTTCGACGACATGGCTAAGAAATTCCTGTCCAGATTCTCCATCCAAAATGACAAAGCTAAACATGCTCCGAGCTTACTGGGAATCAGACAAGGAGAACGGGAAACCCTGCGCAACTACATGGAAAGATTCAACAAGACATGCCTGGACATACAGAACCTGCCAACAGAAGCCACTATTATGGGCCTCATTAATGGCTTACGAGAAGGGCCCTTTAGTCAATCTATATCAAAGAAATACCCCACATCTCTGAACGAGGTGCAGGAACGAGCGGAAAAATACATCAACATGGAGGAAAACTCCTGATTTGGAGAGACCTTGAAGGCCGGATTCACCCCCCGGGATAAAGACAAAGATTCCAGAAAGAAGGAAGATTGACATGGAGAGAAAATCAAAAAATACCACAATTACACCCCTCTTCGGGTATCTCTTATGGATGTATACAGAGAGGTTTGCAACACGGAAAAAATACCACCGGCTCGGCCACTCAAAGGCAAAAAGGGAGGGGAAACCGGGCCGAATATTGTGAATACCATCGGATCCGCGGACACTCCACCAATGAATGTTTCGACTTAAAAAATGTCATAGAAAATCTCGTACAAGAAGGAAAGCTAGATCGATATCTGGCCACCCATAATGATGAACAAAGAAAAAGAAGAAGAGCAGAAGATGTCGGACCAACCGCGCGATCATCTCGAACGCCAGAAAGACATGTCCACATGATACACGGCGGATTTGCCGGGGTAGGAATCTCCAAATTATCTCGCAAAAGACATCTCAAAGACGTATATGACGTCGCAGGAAAGGAGGAAGCACCCGACATCCCGGTGATTACTTTCACCAAGGAAGACGCATCCGGCATCACATCAGGGCATGACGATCCCATGGTCATCACTATTATACTGGCAAACGCAAATCTTCACCGCACGTTGATAGACCAGGGGAGCTCCACCGATATCTTATTCAAAACTGCCTTCGACAAACTTGGCCTGGAAGAAAAAGAACTCAGAGCATATCCGGACAACCTGTTCGGACTAGGAGATACCCCGGTTCAACTGATGGGATACATCTCGCTCCACACAACTTTCAAAAAAGGAAGTCAGTCAAGAACACTCAAAATAGACTACATCGTAGTCGACGTAAGTTAAGCCTACAATGCCCTAATAGGTCGGACAACGTTAAACCAGCTCGGTGCAATAGTCTCGACTCTGCATCTATGCATGAAGTTCCCAACTGCAGGAGGAATAGAGAAGAATTCCACACAATTGAGCTTGGGGGAGTTTAGAGGCGGGAAGAGTTCCGCCCACAACCTGAAGATGAAATAGAGAAAATCTAGATCGGGGATACCCCGGACCAAACGACCAATATCGGCACACTCCTAAAAGGAGACGTAAAAGAATCACTCATACAGTTTCTACGAGACAACGCAGACCTCTTCGCATGGAAGGCCGCAGACATGCCAGGCATAGATCCCAAGCTAATGTGCCACAAGCTAGCAGTCTACCCAGGATCTCGGCCGGTACAACAAAGGCGTAGAAAGCTAGGACCAGAACGCTCTCAAGCCGTGGAAGAACAGGTACGAGCTCTACTGGAGGCAGGTTTCATAAGAGAAGTCAAATACCCGCTATGGCTTGCTAATGTCATACTGGTAAAAAAGTCAAACGGGAAGTGGTGAATGTGCACTGATTATACCAATCTCAACAAAGCCTGCCCGAAAGATCCTTATCCACTCCCAAGCATCGACGCACTGGTAGATGCCTCCTCCGGATATAATTATCTCTCCTTTATGGATGCATACTCGGGATATAACCAAATCCCAATGTACCCACCCGACCAAGAAAAAACCTCATTCTTAACCCCAAAGGCAAATTACTGCTACATTGTCATGACCTTCGGTCTTAAAAAAGCGGGAGCCACTTACCAAAGATTAATGAACAAGGTTTTTTCAGATCACATCGGAAAGGTCATAGAAGTCTACGTGATCGACATGCTAGTAAAGATGCAAAATGAAGAGATATTATTATCCGACCTGACACAAGTATTCAATACTATAAGACGACACGGCATGCGACTCAATCCTGCAAAATGCACCTTCGTCGTAGAAGCTGGTAACATGAAAATTCCGACTTGTGTCAAAGAGGTACAACAACTCAATGGGAGGTTGGCAGCCTTGTCCAGATTCCTGGCCGGATCAGCAATAAGATCTCTCCCCTTCTATGCCACTCTAAGGAAGGGAAAGGAGTTTGAATGGACAGCGAAATACGAGCAAGCCTTTCAAGACTTCAAAAGATTCCTGGGACGACCACCTATACTAACTCGGCCACGGGAAGGAGAACCACTCATATTATACCTCGCAGTAGGAAATTGGGCAATAGCCTCAGCACTGGTACGAGAAAACAACAGCAGGCAACAGCCCATATACTTTATCAGCAAAGCATTACAGGGATCCGAGCTGAACTACCAGAAAATAGAGAAGTTTTCTTACGCTCTCATACTAACATCTCGACGACTTCGCCCAAACTTCCAGGCTTACACCATTAGAGTTCGGACATAAAAAACCCAAAAAAACCCGAAAAACTCTAAAAACCCTAAAAGTCCCTAAAAACCCCTAAAAACCCTAAAAAAACCCAAAAAAACTCCTAAACACCCTAAATACAAAAAAAACCCTAAAAAATTCTAGAAAACCCAAAAACCACCTAAAAACCCTAAAAACCCACTAAAACCCTAGAAAATCCTAAAAACCCTAAAAGACCCTAGAAAATCCTAAAAAATCCTAAAAAACCTTAGAGAAAACACTTTAGGTTTTTTATGATTTTTTAGGATTTTTCATGGTTTTCTAGGGTTTTTTTGGGTTTTCTATGGTTTTTTTATAGTTTTTAGGTTTTTTTAGGGTTTTGTATCGTTTTTTATGGTCTTTAGGGTTTTTAAGGTTTTTTTAGGGCTTTCTAGAATTTTTTAATGTTTTAAAGGATTTTTAAGGTTTTTCTAGGATTTTTAGGATTTTTTTAGGGTTTTTAGGATATTTTAGGGTTTTTTAATGTTTTTTATGGGTTCTAGGGTTTCTAGTGTTTTTTAGGGTTTTCTAGAGTTTTTAGGGTTTTTCTAGGTTTTCTAGGATATTTTAGGATTTTTTAAAATTTTTAGGATTTTTAGGGGATTTAAAAGGGTTTTAGGATTTTCTAGGGTTTTTTTTCGGGTTTTTAGGGTTTTTTATGGGTTTTTAGGTTTTTTTAGGATTCTCTAGGAAATTTTAGGATTTTCTAGGGTTTTTAGAGTTTTTTTAGGGTGTTCTATGGTTTTTAGAAATTTTTAAGATTTTCTAGGGTTTTTTAGTATTTGATAGGGTTTTTAGGGTTTTCTATGGTTTTTTTAGGGTTTTTAGGTTTTTTAGGGTTTTCTATCGTTTTTTATGGTTTTTAGTGGTTTTAGGGTTTTTTAGGGCTTTCTAGGATTTCTTAGTGTTTTTTAGTGTTTTCAAGGATTTTTTAGGATTTTCTAGGATTTTTAGGGGAGGTGTTTTTAGAATATTTTAGGGTTCTCTATGGTTTTTAGGGTTTTTAGGATTTTCTAGGTTTTTATGATTTTTTAGAATTTTCTAGGGTTTTTAAGGTTTTTTAGGGTTTTCTAGGTTTTTTAGATTTTTAGAAAATCCTAAAAAATCCTAGAAATCATAGAAACCCTAAAATACCCTAAAAATCTCAGAAAATCCTAAAAACTCCTGAAAACCATAGAAAACCTCTAAAAAATCCTAAAAACATTAGAGAAATCTAAAAACCCATAGGAAACACTAAAAATCCTAAAAAATCCCAGAAAGCCCTAAAAAACTCAAAAACCCTAAAAACCCTAAAAGCCTTAAAACCCCTAAAAATTATAGAGAACCCTAAAAAAATCCTAAAAAACCCTAAAACAAACCCAAAAAAAACAGAAAACCCTAAAAACTTTAAAAAACCCCAGAAAATCCTAGAATATCCTAGAAAACTCTAAAAAACCATAAAACTCCTAAAAGACCCTAGAAAATCCAAAAAACCCCTAAAAAACCCTAAAAACGCTAGAAAACCTTAAAAACCCTAGAAAACCATAAAAAACCCAAAAAACCATAAAAAAACCCGAAAAACTCTAAAAACCCTAACGAACCCTAAAAACCAAAAAAATCCTAAAAATCCTAGAAATCTATAAAAACCCAAAAAAACTCTTAAAAAGCCTAGAAGACACTAAAAAACCCTGAAAAATCCTACAAAGCCCTGAAAACCCCAAAAAACCCTAAAAAAATAAAAAAAACTCTAAAAAATCTTAGAAAGCCCTAAAAAACTATAAAACCCTAAAAATCCTAAAAACCCTAAAACTTCTAAAAATCCTAGAAAACCCTAAAAAAATCCTAGAAAACCTAAAAGATCCTAAAGACCGTAGAAAACCCTAAAAAACCCTAAAAACTCTAGAAAACCCAAAAAATCCTAGAAAACTCTAAAAACCTTATAAACTCCAGAAAATCCTAGAATATCCTAGAAAACCCTAAAAAACCGTAAAAATCCTAAAAGATCCTAAAAAACCATACAAAACTCTAAAAAATCCTAAAAAATCTAGAAAACATAGAAAAAACCCTAAAAACTCTAGAAAACTCTAAAAAACCCTAAAAACACTAGAAAACCTTAAAAACCCTAGAAAACCATAAAAAAAACCCTAAAAACTATAAAAATACCCAAAAAAACCCGAAAACACTAGAAAACCTTAAAAACACTAGTAAACCTTAAAAACCCTAAAAACACTAAAAACACTAGAAAACCATAAAAAACTCTAAAAACACTAGAAAACCTTAAAAATCCTAGAAAACTCTAAAAAACCTTAAAAACCATAAAAAACCCAAAAAACTCTAAAAATCCTAAAAATCCCTAAGAAATCCAAAAAAATACTAAAAACTCTAGAAAACCATAAAAAACCATAAAAACCCGAAAAAACTCAAGAAAACCCTAGAAAACGCAAGAAACTCTTAAAAACCCTAGAAGACAATGAAAAACCCTGAAAAATCCTACAAAGCCCAAAAAACCCCTAAAAACCCTAAAAAACCCAAAAAATCCCTAAACACCCTAAATACCCAAAAAATCCTAAAAAATTCTAAAAACCCAAAAAACCTCCTAAAAACCCTAAAAAACCATTAAAACCCGAAAAAACTCTAGAAAACCCTAGAAAATGCAAGAAACTCTTAAAAACCCTAGAAGACAATAAAAAGCCCTGAAAAATCCTACAAAGCCCAAAAAACCCAAAAAACTCCTAAACACCCTAAATACCCAAAAAACCCTAAAAAATTCTAAAAAACCCAAAAACCTCCTAAAACCCTAAAAACCCATTAAAACCCGAAAAAACTCTAGAAAACCCTATAAAACGCAAGAAACTCTTAAAAACCCTAGAAGACACTAAAAAAATCCTGAAAAATCCTACAAAGTCCTAAAAACCCTAAAAAATGCCAAAAACCCATAAACACCCTAAATACCCAAAAAACCCTAAAAATATTTCTAGAAAACACAAAAACCCCGTAAAAACCCTAAAAAACCCTTAAACCCTAGAAAACCCTAAAAGACCCTAGAAAATCCTAAAAAAACCCTAAAAAACTTTAGAGAAAACACTTTAGGTTTTTTATGGTTTTCTAGGATTTTTTAGGATTTTTCATGATTTTCTAGGGTTTTTTAGGGTTTTCTATGATTTTTTAGGGTTTCAGGTTTTTTAGGGTTTTCTATCATTTTTTATGGTCTTTAGGATTTTTAAGGTTTTTTAGGGCTTTCTAGGATTTTTTAGTGTTTTCAAGAATTTTTAGGGTTTTCTAGGATTTTTAGGATTTTTAGGGTTTTCTAGGGGTTTTAGGATTTTTTAGGGTTTTTAGGATATTTTAGGGTTTTTAGTGTTTTTTATGGTTTTCTAGGATTTCTAATGTTTTTTAGGGTTTTCTAGAGTTTTTAGGGTTTTTGTAGAATTTCTAGGACATTTTAGGGTTTTCTAAAATTTTTAGGGTTTTGAGGGGTTTTCTAGGGTTTTTTAGGGTTTTTAGGGTTTTTTATGGGTTTTTAGGGTGTTTTGGGGTTTTTTTAGGATTTTTTAGGATTCTCTAGGGGAATTTTAGCGATTTTTAGGATTTTTAGAGTTTTTAGGGGTTATTTAGGTTTTCTAGAGTTTTTAGGGTTTTTAGAGTTTTTAGAAATTTTTAAGATTTTCTAGGGTTTTTAGGATTTACTATGGTTTTTTTTTTGGGGTTTTCTATCGTTTTTATTTTTTGTAGGGATTTTAGGGTTTTTTAAGGCTTTCTAGGATTTCTTAGTGTTTTTTAGTGTTTTCTAGGGTTTTTTAGGGTTTTCTACGATTTTTAGGGGTTTTTAGGGTTTTTAGTTTTTTAGAGTATTTTAGGGTTCTCTATGGTTTTTAGGATTTTCTAGGGTTTTTAGGATTTTTTAGAATTTTCTAGGGTTTCTAAGGTTTTTTAGGGTTTTCTAGGTTTTTTAGATTTTTAGAAAATCCTAAAAAATTCTAGAAATCATACAAAACTCTAAAATACCCTAAAAATCTCAGAAAATTATAAAAACTTCTGAAAACCATAGAAAACCCCTAAAAAACCCTAAAAACATTAGAAAAATCTAAAAAACCATAGAAAACACTAGAAATCCTAGAAAGCCCTAACAAACTCTAAAAACCCTAAAAATCCTAAAAGCCCTAAAACCCCTAAAAATCCTAGAAAACCCTAAAAAACCATAGAAAACCTAAAAGATCCTAAAGACCCTAGAAAACCCTTAAAAACTCTAAAAACTCTAGAAAACCCAAAGAAACCCTAGAAAACCCTAAAAAGCTTAAAAATCCCAGAAAATCCTAAAAAACCTTAAAAAACCGTAAAAATCCTAAAAAACTCTAGAAAATCCAAAAAACCCCTAAAAACCCTAAAAACGCTAGAAAACCTAAAAAACTCTACAAAACTCTAAAAAATCCTAAAAAACCTAGAAAACATAAAAAACCCTAAAATTTCTAGAAAACTCTAAAAAACCCTAAAAACCATTGAAAACCCTAAAAAATTCTAAAAACCCTAGAAAATCTTAAAAATACTAGAAACCCATAAAAAAACCCTACAAATCGTAAGAAACCCTAGAAAACCCAAAAAATCCTAAAAATCCCTAAAAACCCTAGAAAGCCCTAAAAACCTTAGAAAATCCTAAAAAACCCTAAAAAACACTAAAAACCATAGCAAATCCGAAAAAACGCTAAAAAACCTAGAAAATCCTAAAATATCATAAAAATCCTAGAAAACCGTAAAAATACTAGAAAACTTTAAAAACCCTAGAAAACCATAAAAAAACCCAAAAAAAACCCGAACAACTCTAAAAACCTAAAAGTCCCTAAAAAACCTAAAAAATCCTAAAAACCCTAGAAAACCATAAAAAACCATAAAAACTCTAAAAACTCTAGAAAACCCTAGAAAACGCAAGAAACTCTTAAAAACCCTAGAAGACACTAAAAAATCCTGAAAAATCCTACAAAGCACTAAAAAACCCTAAAAAAACTAAAAAACCCAAAAGACTCCTAAACACCCTAAATACCTAAAAAAACCCTAAAAAAATTCTAGAAAACCCAAAAACCACCTAAAAACACTAAAAAAACATTAAAAGCCTAGAAAATCCTAAAAACCCTAAAAGACCCTAGAAAATCCTAAGAAACCCTAAAAGACCTTAGAGAAAACACTTTAGGTTTTTTATGGTTTTCTAGTGTTTTTTAGGATTTGTCATGGTTTTCTAGGTTTTTTTGGGTTTTCTATCATTTTTTTATAGTTTTTAGATTTTTTTAGGGTTTTCTATCGTTTTTTATGGTCTTTAGGACTTTTAAGGTTTTTTAGAGCTTTCTAGGATTTTTTAGTATTTTCAAGGATTTTTTAGGGTTTTATAGGATTTTTAGGATTTTTTAGGATTTTCCAGGGCTTTTAAGATTTTTTAGGGTTTTTAGGATATCTTAGGGTTTTTTTTAGTGTTTTTTATGGTTTTCTAGGGTTTCTAGTGTTTTTTAGGGTTTTCTAGAGTTTTTAGGGTTTTTCTAGGATTTCTAGGATATTTTAGGGTTTTTTAAAATTTTTAGGATTTTCAGGGGATTTATAAGGGCTTTAGGGTTTTCTAGGTTTTTTTAGGGTTTTTAGGGTTTTTTATGGGTTTTTGGGTTTTCTATCGTTTTTTATGGTTTTTAGTGGTTTTAGGGTTTTTTAGGGCTTTCTAGGATTTCTTAGTGTTTTTTAGTGTCTTCTAGGATTTTTTTAGGATTTTCTAGGATTTTTAAAGGTTTTAGGGTATTCAGGTGTTTTTAGAATATTTTAGGGTTCTCTATGGTTTTTAGGATTTTCTAGGGTTTTTTTTTAGATATTTAGAAAATCCTAAAAAATCCTAGAAATCATACAAAACTCTAAAATACCCTAAAAATCTCAGAAAATTATAAAAACTCCTGAAAACCATAGAAAACCCCTAAAAAACCCTAAAAACATTAGAAAAATCTAAAAAACCATAGAAAACACTAGAAATCCTAGAAAGCCCTAACAAACTCTAAAAACCCTAAAAATCCTAAAAGCCCTAAAACCCCTAAAAATCCTAGAAAACCCTAAAAAACCATAGAAAACCTAAAAGATCCTAAAGACCCTAGAAAACCCTTAAAAACCCTAAAAACTCTAGAAAACCCAAAGAAACCCTAGAAAACCCTAAAAACCTTAAAAATCCCAGAAAATCCTAGAAAACCTTAAAAAACCGTAAAAATCCTAAAAGACCCTAGAAAATCCAAAAAACCCCTAAAAACCCTAAAAACGCTAGAAAACCTAAAAAACTCTACAAAACTCTAAAAAATCCTAAAAAACCTAGAAAACATAAAAAAACCCTAAAATTTCTAGAAAACTCTAAAAAACCCTAAAAACCATTGAAACCCTAAAAAATTCTAAAAACCCTAGAAAATCTTAAAAAATACTAGAAACCCATAAAAAACCCTACAAATCGTAAGAAACCCTAGAAAACCCAAAAAATCCTAAAAATCCCTAAAAACCCTAGAAAGCCCTAAAAACCTTAGAAAACCCTAAAAAACCCTAAAAACACTAAAAACCATAGCAAATCCGAAAAAACGCTAAAAAACCTAGAAAATCCTAAAATATCATAAAAATCCTAGAAAACCCTAAAAACACTAGAAAACTTTAAAAACCCTAGAAAACCATAAAAAAACCCAAAAAAAACCCGAACAACTCTAAAAACCCTAAAAGTCCCTAAAAAACCTAAAAAATCCTAAAAACCCTAGAAAACCATAAAAAACCATAAAAACTCTAAAAGATTCTAGAAAACCCTAGAAAACGCAAGAAACTCTTAAAAACCCTAGAAGACACTAAAAAATCCTGAAAAATCCTACAAAGCACTAAAAAACCCTAAAAAAACTAAAAAACCCAAAAGACTCCTAAACACCCTAAATACCTAAAAAAACCCTAAAAAAATTCTAGAAAACCCAAAAACCACCTAAAAACACTAAAAAAACATTAAAAGCCTAGAAAATCCTAAAAACCCTAAAAGACCCTAGAAAATCCTAAGAAACCCTAAAAGACCTTAGAGAAAACACTTTAGGTTTTTTATGGTTTTCTAGTGTTTTTTAGGATTTGTCATGGTTTTCTAGGTTTTTTTGGGTTTTCTATCATTTTTTTATAGTTTTTAGATTTTTTTAGGGTTTTCTATCGTTTTTTATGGTCTTTAGGACTTTTAAGGTTTTTTAGAGCTTTCTAGGATTTTTTAGTATTTTCAAGGATTTTTTAGGGTTTTATAGGATTTTTAGGATTTTTTAGGATTTTCCAGGGCTTTTAAGATTTTTTAGGGTTTTTAGGATATCTTAGGGTTTTTTTAGTGTTTTTTATGGTTTTCTAGGGTTTCTAGTGTTTTTTAGGGTTTTCTAGAGTTTTTAGGGTTTTTCTAGGATTTCTAGGATATTTTAGGGTTTTTTAAAATTTTTAGGATTTTCAGGGGATTTATAAGGGCTTTAGGGTTTTCTAGGTTTTTTTAGGGTTTTTAGGGTTTTTTATGGGTTTTTAGGTTTTCTATCGTTTTTTATGGTTTTTAGTGGTTTTAGGGTTTTTTAGGGCTTTCTAGGATTTCTTAGTGTTTTTTAGTGTCTTCTAGGATTTTTTTAGGATTTTCTAGGATTTTTAAAGGTTTTAGGGTATTCAGGTGTTTTTAGAATATTTTAGGGTTCTCTATGGTTTTTAGGATTTTCTAGGGTTTTTTTTTAGATATTTAGAAAATCCTAAAAAATCCTAGAAATCATACAAAACTCTAAAATACCCTAAAAATCTCAGAAAATTATAAAAACTCCTGAAAACCATAGAAAACCCCTAAAAAACCCTAAAAACATTAGAAAAATCTAAAAAACCATAGAAAACACTAGAAATCCTAGAAAGCCCTAACAAACTCTAAAAACCCTAAAAATCCTAAAAGCCCTAAAACCCCTAAAAATCCTAGAAAACCCTAAAAAACCATAGAAAACCTAAAAGATCCTAAAGACCCTAGAAAACCCTTAAAAACCCTAAAAACTCTAGAAAACCCAAAGAAACCCTAGAAAACCCTAAAAACCTTAAAAATCCCAGAAAATCCTAGAAAACCTTAAAAAACCGTAAAAATCCTAAAAGACCCTAGAAAATCCAAAAAACCCCTAAAAACCCTAAAAACGCTAGAAAACCTAAAAAACTCTACAAAACTCTAAAAAATCCTAAAAAACCTAGAAAACATAAAAAAACCCTAAAATTTCTAGAAAACTCTAAAAAACCCTAAAAACCATTGAAAACCCTAAAAAACTAAAAACCCTAGAAAATCTTCAAAAATACTAGAAACCCATAAAAAAACCCTACAAATCGTAAGAAACCCTAGAAAACCCAAAAAATCCTAAAAATCCCTAAAAACCCTAGAAAGCCCTAAAAACCTTAGAAAACCCTAAAAAACCCTAAAAAACACTAAAAACCATAGCAAATCCGAAAAAACCTAAAAAACCTAGAAAATCCTAAAATATCATAAAAATCCTAGAAAACCCTAAAAATACTAGAAAACTTTAAAAACCCTAGAAAACCATAAAAAAACCCAAAAAAAACCCGAACAACTCTAAAAACCCTAAAAGTCCCTAAAAAACCTAAAAAATCCTAAAAACCCTAGAAAACCATAAAAAACCATAAAAACTCTAAAAGACTCTAGAAAACCCTAGAAAACGCAAGAAACTCTTAAAAACCCTAGAAGACACTAAAAAATCCTGAAAAATCCTACAAAGCACTAAAAAACCCTAAAAAAACTAAAAAACCCAAAAGACTCCTAAACACCCTAAATACCTAAAAAAACCCTAAAAAAATTCTAGAAAACCCAAAAACCACCTAAAAACACTAAAAAAACATTAAAAGCCTAGAAAATCCTAAAAACCCTAAAAGACCCTAGAAAATCCTAAGAAACCCTAAAAGACCTTAGAGAAAACACTTTAGGTTTTTTATGGTTTTCTAGTGTTTTTTAGGATTTGTCATGGTTTTCTAGGTTTTTTTGGGTTTTCTATCATTTTTTTATAGTTTTTAGGTTTTTTTAGGGTTTTCTATCGTTTTTTATGGTCTTTAGGATTTTTAAGGTTTTTTAGAGCTTTCTAGGATTTTTTAGTATTTTCAAGGATTTTTTAGGGTTTTCTAGGATTTTTAGGATTTTTTAGGATTTTCCAGGGCTTTTAAGATTTTTTAGGGTTTTTAGGATATCTTAGGGTTTTTTTAGTGTTTTTTATGGTTTTCTAGGGTTTCTAGTGTTTTTTAGGGTTTTCTAGAGTTTTTAGGGTTTTTCTAGGATTTCTAGGATATTTTAGGGTTTTTTAAAATTTTTAGGATTTTCAGGGGATTTATAAGGGCTTTAGGGTTTTCTAGGTTTTTTTAGGGTTTTTAGGGTTTTTTATGGGTTTTTAGGGTTTTCTATCGTTTTTTATGGTTTTTAGTGGTTTTAGGGTTTTTTAGGGCTTTCTAGGATTTCTTAGTGTTTTTTAGTGTCTTCTAGGATTTTTTTAGGATTTTCTAGGATTTTTAAAGGTTTTAGGGTATTCAGGTGTTTTTAGAATATTTTAGGGTTCTCTATGGTTTTTAGGATTTTCTAGGGTTTTTAGTTTTTTAGGATATTTTAGAAAATCCTAAAAAATCCTAGAAATCATACAAAACTCTAAAATACCCTAAAAATCTCAGAAAATTATAAAAACTCCTGAAAACCATAGAAAACCCCTAAAAAACCCTAAAAACATTAGAAAAATCTAAAAAACCATAGAAAACACTAGAAATCCTAGAAAGCCCTAACAAACTCTAAAAACCCTAAAAATCCTAAAAGCCCTAAAACCCCTAAAAATCCTAGAAAACCCTAAAAAACCATAGAAAACCTAAAAGATCCTAAAGACCCTAGAAAACCCTTAAAAACCCTAAAAACTCTAGAAAACCCAAAGAAACCCTAGAAAACCCTAAAAACCTTAAAAATCCCAGAAAATCCTAGAAAACCTTAAAAAACCGTAAAAATCCTAAAAGACCCTAGAAAATCCAAAAAACCCCTAAAAACCCTAAAAACGCTAGAAAACCTAAAAAACTCTACAAAACTCTAAAAAATCCTAAAAAACCTAGAAAACATAAAAAAACCCTAAAATTTCTAGAAAACTCTAAAAAACCCTAAAAACCATTGAAAACCCTAAAAAATTCTAAAAACCCTAGAAAATCTTAAAAATACTAGAAACCCATAAAAAAACCCTACAAATCGTAAGAAACCCTAGAAAACCCAAAAAATCCTAAAAATCCCTAAAAACCCTAGAAAGCCCTAAAAACCTTAGAAAACCCTAAAAAACCCTAAAAAACACTAAAAACCATAGCAAATCCGAAAAAACACTAAAAAACCTAGAAAATCCTAAAATATCATAAAAATCCTAGAAAACCCTAAAAATACTAGAAAACTTTAAAAACCCTAGAAAACCATAAAAAAACCCAAAAAAAACCCGAACAACTCTAAAAACCCTAAAAGTCCCTAAAAACCTAAAAAATCCTAAAAACCCTAGAAAACCATAAAAAACCATAAAAACTCTAAAAGACTCTAGAAAACCCTAGAAAACGCAAGAAACTCTTAAAAACCCTAGAAGACACTAAAAAATCCTGAAAAATCCTACAAAGCACTAAAAAACCCTAAAAAAACTAAAAAACCCAAAAGACTCCTAAACACCCTAAATACCTAAAAAAACCCTAAAAAAATTCTAGAAAACCCAAAAACCACCTAAAAACACTAAAAAAACATTAAAAGCCTAGAAAATCCTAAAAACCCTAAAAGACCCTAGAAAATCCTAAGAAACCCTAAAAGACCTTAGAGAAAACACTTTAGGTTTTTTATGGTTTTCTAGTGTTTTTTAGGATTTGTCATGGTTTTCTAGGTTTTTTTGGGTTTTCTATCATTTTTTTATAGTTTTTAGGTTTTTTTAGGGTTTTCTATCGTTTTTTATGGTCTTTAGGATTTTTAAGGTTTTTTAGAGCTTTCTAGGATTTTTTAGTATTTTCAAGGATTTTTTAGGGTTTTCTAGGATTTTTAGGATTTTTTAGGATTTTCCAGGGCTTTTAAGATTTTTTAGGGTTTTTAGGATATCTTAGGGTTTTTTTAGTGTTTTTTATGGTTTTCTAGGGTTTCTAGTGTTTTTTAGGGTTTTCTAGAGTTTTTAGGGTTTTTCTAGGATTTCTAGGATATTTTAGGGTTTTTTAAAATTTTTAGGATTTTCAGGGGATTTATAAGGGCTTTAGGGTTTTCTAGGTTTTTTTAGGGTTTTTAGGGTTTTTTATGGGTTTTTAGGGTTTTCTATCGTTTTTTATGGTTTTTAGTGGTTTTAGGGTTTTTTAGGGCTTTCTAGGATTTCTTAGTGTTTTTTAGTGTCTTCTAGGATTTTTTTAGGATTTTCTAGGATTTTTAAAGGTTTTAGGGTATTCAGGTGTTTTTAGAATATTTTAGGGTTCTCTATGGTTTTTAGGATTTTCTAGGGTTTTTAGGAGTTTTTAGTTTTTAGGTTTTTAGGTTTTTTTTTAGATATTTAGAAAATCCTAAAAAATCCTAGAAATCATACAAAACTCTAAAATACCCTAAAAATCTCAGAAAATTATAAAAACTCCTGAAAACCATAGAAAACCCCTAAAAAACCCTAAAAACATTAGAAAAATCTAAAAAACCATAGAAAACACTAGAAATCCTAGAAAGCCCTAACAAACTCTAAAAACCCTAAAAATCCTAAAAGCCCTAAAACCCCTAAAAATCCTAGAAAACCCTAAAAAACCATAGAAAACCTAAAAGATCCTAAAGACCCTAGAAAACCCTTAAAACCCTAAAAACTCTAGAAAACCCAAAGAAACCCTAGAAAACCCTAAAAACCTTAAAAATCCCAGAAAATCCTAGAAAACCTTAAAAAACCGTAAAAATCCTAAAAGACCCTAGAAAATCCAAAAAACCCCTAAAAACCCTAAAAACGCTAGAAAACCTAAAAAACTCTACAAAACTCTAAAAAATCCTAAAAAACCTAGAAAACATAAAAAAACCCTAAAATTTCTAGAAAACTCTAAAAAACCCTAAAAACCATTGAAAACCCTAAAAAATTCTAAAAACCCTAGAAAATCTTAAAAAATACTAGAAACCCATAAAAAAACCCTACAAATCGTAAGAAACCCTAGAAAACCCAAAAAATCCTAAAAATCCCTAAAAACCCTAGAAAGCCCTAAAAACCTTAGAAAACCCTAAAAAACCCTAAAAAACACTAAAAACCATAGCAAATCCGAAAAAACCTAAAAAACCTAGAAAATCCTAAAATATCATAAAAATCCTAGAAAACCCTAAAAACACTAGAAAACTTTAAAAACCCTAGAAAACCATAAAAAAACCCAAAAAAAACCCGAACAACTCTAAAAACCCTAAAAGTCCCTAAAAAACCTAAAAAATCCTAAAAACCCTAGAAAACCATAAAAAACCATAAAAACTCTAAAAGACTCTAGAAAACCCTAGAAAACGCAAGAAACTCTTAAAAACCCTAGAAGACACTAAAAAATCCTGAAAAATCCTACAAAGCACTAAAAAACCCTAAAAAAACTAAAAAACCCAAAAGACTCCTAAACACCCTAAATACCTAAAAAAACCCTAAAAAAATTCTAGAAAACCCAAAAACCACCTAAAAACACTAAAAAAACATTAAAAGCCTAGAAAATCCTAAAAACCCTAAAAGACCCTAGAAAATCCTAAGAAACCCTAAAAGACCTTAGAGAAAACACTTTAGGTTTTTTATGGTTTTCTAGTGTTTTTTAGGATTTGTCATGGTTTTCTAGGTTTTTTTGGGTTTTCTATCATTTTTTTATAGTTTTTAGGTTTTTTTAGGGTTTTCTATCGTTTTTTATGGTCTTTAGGATTTTTAAGGTTTTTTAGAGCTTTCTAGGATTTTTTAGTATTTTCAAGGATTTTTTAGGGTTTTCTAGGATTTTTAGGATTTTTTAGGATTTTCCAGGGCTTTTAAGATTTTTTAGGGTTTTTAGGATATCTTAGGGTTTTTTTAGTGTTTTTTATGGTTTTCTAGGGTTTCTAGTGTTTTTTAGGGTTTTCTAGAGTTTTTAGGGTTTTTCTAGGATTTCTAGGATATTTTAGGGTTTTTTAAAATTTTTAGGATTTTCAGGGGATTTATAAGGGCTTTAGGGTTTTCTAGGTTTTTTTAGGGTTTTTAGGGTTTTTTATGGGTTTTTAGGGTTTTCTATCGTTTTTTATGGTTTTTAGTGGTTTTAGGGTTTTTTAGGGCTTTCTAGGATTTCTTAGTGTTTTTTAGTGTCTTCTAGGATTTTTTTAGGATTTTCTAGGATTTTTAAAGGTTTTAGGGTATTCAGGTGTTTTTAGAATATTTTAGGGTTCTCTATGGTTTTTAGGATTTTCTAGGGTTTTTAGGAGTTTTTAGAATTTTCTAGGTTTTTAAGGTTTTTTAGGGTTTTCTAGGTTTTTTTAGATATTTAGAAAATCCTAAAAAATCCTAGAAATCATACAAAACTCTAAAATACCCTAAAAATCTCAGAAAATTATAAAAACTCCTGAAAACCATAGAAAACCCCTAAAAAACCCTAAAAACATTAGAAAAATCTAAAAAACCATAGAAAACACTAGAAATCCTAGAAAGCCCTAACAAACTCTAAAAACCCTAAAAATCCTAAAAGCCCTAAAACCCCTAAAAATCCTAGAAAACCCTAAAAAACCATAGAAAACCTAAAAGATCCTAAAGACCCTAGAAAACCCTTAAAAACCCTAAAAACTCTAGAAAACCCAAAGAAACCCTAGAAAACCCTAAAAACCTTAAAAATCCCAGAAAATCCTAGAAAACCTTAAAAAACCGTAAAAATCCTAAAAGACCCTAGAAAATCCAAAAAACCCCTAAAAACCCTAAAAACGCTAGAAAACCTAAAAAACTCTACAAAACTCTAAAAAATCCTAAAAAACCTAGAAAACATAAAAAAACCCTAAAATTTCTAGAAAACTCTAAAAAACCCTAAAAACCATTGAAAACCCTAAAAAATTCTAAAAACCCTAGAAAATCTTAAAAATACTAGAAACCCATAAAAAAACCCTACAAATCGTAAGAAACCCTAGAAAACCCAAAAAATCCTAAAAATCCCTAAAAACCCTAGAAAGCCCTAAAAACCTTAGAAAACCCTAAAAAACCCTAAAAAACACTAAAAACCATAGCAAATCCGAAAAAACCTAAAAAACCTAGAAAATCCTAAAATATCATAAAAATCCTAGAAAACCCTAAAAACACTAGAAAACTTTAAAAACCCTAGAAAACCATAAAAAAACCCAAAAAAAACCCGAACAACTCTAAAAACCCTAAAAGTCCCTAAAAAACCTAAAAAATCCTAAAAACCCTAGAAAACCATAAAAAACCATAAAAACTCTAAAAGACTCTAGAAAACCCTAGAAAACGCAAGAAACTCTTAAAAACCCTAGAAGACACTAAAAAATCCTGAAAAATCCTACAAAGCACTAAAAAACCCTAAAAAAACTAAAAAACCCAAAAGACTCCTAAACACCCTAAATACCTAAAAAAACCCTAAAAAAATTCTAGAAAACCCAAAAACCACCTAAAAACACTAAAAAAACATTAAAAGCCTAGAAAATCCTAAAAACCCTAAAAGACCCTAGAAAATCCTAAGAAACCCTAAAAGACCTTAGAGAAAACACTTTAGGTTTTTTATGGTTTTCTAGTGTTTTTTAGGATTTGTCATGGTTTTCTAGGTTTTTTTGGGTTTTCTATCATTTTTTTATAGTTTTTAGGTTTTTTTAGGGTTTTCTATCGTTTTTTATGGTCTTTAGGATTTTTAAGGTTTTTTAGAGCTTTCTAGGATTTTTTAGTATTTTCAAGGATTTTTTAGGGTTTTCTAGGATTTTTAGGATTTTTTAGGATTTTCCAGGGCTTTTAAGATTTTTTAGGGTTTTTAGGATATCTTAGGGTTTTTTTAGTGTTTTTTATGGTTTTCTAGGGTTTCTAGTGTTTTTTAGGGTTTTCTAGAGTTTTTAGGGTTTTTCTAGGATTTCTAGGATATTTTAGGGTTTTTTAAAATTTTTAGGATTTTCAGGGGATTTATAAGGGCTTTAGGGTTTTCTAGGTTTTTTTAGGGTTTTTAGGGTTTTTTATGGGTTTTTAGGGTTTTCTATCGTTTTTTATGGTTTTTAGTGGTTTTAGGGTTTTTTAGGGCTTTCTAGGATTTCTTAGTGTTTTTTAGTGTCTTCTAGGATTTTTTTAGGATTTTCTAGGATTTTTAAAGGTTTTAGGGTATTCAGGTGTTTTTAGAATATTTTAGGGTTCTCTATGGTTTTTAGGATTTTCTAGGGTTTTTAGGAGTTTTTAGAATTTTCTAGGTTTTTAAGGTTTTTTAGGTTTTCTAGGTTTTTTTAGATATTTAGAAAATCCTAAAAAATCCTAGAAATCATACAAAACTCTAAAATACCCTAAAAATCTCAGAAAATTATAAAAACTCCTGAAAACCATAGAAAACCCCTAAAAAACCCTAAAAACATTAGAAAAATCTAAAAAACCATAGAAAACACTAGAAATCCTAGAAAGCCCTAACAAACTCTAAAAACCCTAAAAATCCTAAAAGCCCTAAAACCCCTAAAAATCCTAGAAAACCCTAAAAAACCATAGAAAACCTAAAAGATCCTAAAGACCCTAGAAAACCCTTAAAAACCCTAAAAACTCTAGAAAACCCAAAGAAACCCTAGAAAACCCTAAAAACCTTAAAAATCCCAGAAAATCCTAGAAAACCTTAAAAAACCGTAAAAATCCTAAAAGACCCTAGAAAATCCAAAAAACCCCTAAAAACCCTAAAAACGCTAGAAAACCTAAAAAACTCTACAAAACTCTAAAAAATCCTAAAAAACCTAGAAAACATAAAAAAACCCTAAAATTTCTAGAAAACTCTAAAAAACCCTAAAAACCATTGAAAACCCTAAAAAATTCTAAAAACCCTAGAAAATCTTAAAAAATACTAGAAACCCATAAAAAAACCCTACAAATCGTAAGAAACCCTAGAAAACCCAAAAAATCCTAAAAATCCCTAAAAACCCTAGAAAGCCCTAAAAACCTTAGAAAACCCTAAAAAACCCTAAAAAACACTAAAAACCATAGCAAATCCGAAAAAACCTAAAAAACCTAGAAAATCCTAAAATATCATAAAAATCCTAGAAAACCCTAAAAAACTAGAAAACTTTAAAAACCCTAGAAAACCATAAAAAAACCCAAAAAAAACCCGAACAACTCTAAAAACCCTAAAAGTCCCTAAAAAACCTAAAAAATCCTAAAAACCCTAGAAAACCATAAAAAACCATAAAAACTCTAAAAGACTCTAGAAAACCCTAGAAAACGCAAGAAACTCTTAAAAACCCTAGAAGACACTAAAAAATCCTGAAAAATCCTACAAAGCACTAAAAAACCCTAAAAAAACTAAAAAACCCAAAAGACTCCTAAACACCCTAAATACCTAAAAAAACCCTAAAAAAATTCTAGAAAACCCAAAAACCACCTAAAAACACTAAAAAAACATTAAAAGCCTAGAAAATCCTAAAAACCCTAAAAGACCCTAGAAAATCCTAAGAAACCCTAAAAGACCTTAGAGAAAACACTTTAGGTTTTTTATGGTTTTCTAGTGTTTTTTAGGATTTGTCATGGTTTTCTAGGTTTTTTTGGGTTTTCTATCATTTTTTTATAGTTTTTAGGTTTTTTTAGGGTTTTCTATCGTTTTTTATGGTCTTTAGGATTTTTAAGGTTTTTTAGAGCTTTCTAGGATTTTTTAGTATTTTCAAGGATTTTTTAGGGTTTTCTAGGATTTTTAGGATTTTTTAGGATTTTCCAGGGCTTTTAAGATTTTTTAGGGTTTTTAGGATATCTTAGGGTTTTTTTAGTGTTTTTTATGGTTTTCTAGGGTTTCTAGTGTTTTTTAGGGTTTTCTAGAGTTTTTAGGGTTTTTCTAGGATTTCTAGGATATTTTAGGGTTTTTTAAAATTTTTAGGATTTTCAGGGGATTTATAAGGGCTTTAGGGTTTTCTAGGTTTTTTTAGGGTTTTTAGGGTTTTTTATGGGTTTTTAGGGTTTTCTATCGTTTTTTATGGTTTTTAGTGGTTTTAGGGTTTTTTAGGGCTTTCTAGGATTTCTTAGTGTTTTTTAGTGTCTTCTAGGATTTTTTTAGGATTTTCTAGGATTTTTAAAGGTTTTAGGGTATTCAGGTGTTTTTAGAATATTTTAGGGTTCTCTATGGTTTTTAGGATTTTCTAGGGTTTTTAGGAGTTTTTAGAAGGTTTTTAGGGTTTTCTAGGTTTTTTTAGATATTTAGAAAATCCTAAAAAATCCTAGAAATCATACAAAACTCTAAAATACCCTAAAAATCTCAGAAAATTATAAAAACTCCTGAAAACCATAGAAAACCCCTAAAAAACCCTAAAAACATTAGAAAAATCTAAAAAACCATAGAAAACACTAGAAATCCTAGAAAGCCCTAACAAACTCTAAAAACCCTAAAAATCCTAAAAGCCCTAAAACCCCTAAAAATCCTAGAAAACCCTAAAAAACCATAGAAAACCTAAAAGATCCTAAAGACCCTAGAAAACCCTTAAAACCCTAAAAACTCTAGAAAACCCAAAGAAACCCTAGAAAACCCTAAAAACCTTAAAAATCCCAGAAAATCCTAGAAAACCTTAAAAAACCGTAAAAATCCTAAAAGACCCTAGAAAATCCAAAAAACCCCTAAAAACCCTAAAAACGCTAGAAAACCTAAAAAACTCTACAAAACTCTAAAAAATCCTAAAAAACCTAGAAAACATAAAAAAACCCTAAAATTTCTAGAAAACTCTAAAAAACCCTAAAAAATTCTAAAAACCCTAGAAAATCTTAAAAATACTAGAAACCCATAAAAAAACCCTACAAATCGTAAGAAACCCTAGAAAACCCAAAAAATCCTAAAAATCCCTAAAAACCCTAGAAAGCCCTAAAAACCTTAGAAAACCCTAAAAAACCCTAAAAAACACTAAAAACCATAGCAAATCCGAAAAAACGCTAAAAAACCTAGAAAATCCTAAAATATCATAAAAATCCTAGAAAACCCTAAAAATACTAGAAAACTTTAAAAACCCTAGAAAACCATAAAAAACCCAAAAAAACCGAACAACTCTAAAAACCCTAAAAGTCCCTAAAAAATCCTAAAAACCTAGAAAACCATAAAAACCATAAAACTCTAAAAGACTCTAGAAAACCCTAGAAACGCAAGAAACTCTTAAAACCAAAACACTAAAAATCCTGAAAATCCTACAAAGCACTAAAAAAAAAAACCCTAAAAA